>NC_059302.1:5770924-5778424 GCF_017591435.1 Portunus trituberculatus | reverse complement strand
ACTACTACAACCAGAACAACAACAAACTACTACTACTACTACTAATAATAATAATAATAATAATAATAATAATACTAATACTACTAATACTACTGTTACTATTACTACAATACTGCTACTACAAAGCAAACAAACAACAGCAACAATAGTTTTAAAAAATGTGGAATTATTCAAGTAACTATGTGCGAAACGAGAACAAAAAAAAAGTATTCCATTCGTACAACTCTACTTAAAGGCAATTACAGCCGTCAACTCTTTAAAGCTGGTGTACAAAACGGCTACAATTTTTACTTTGACACGATAACCTTTCCATAACAGGCCGTCACATCACACGCGCCGCCACTCTCGGCTCGCAGGCCTTGAAATGTTGCCTTGGTTGATATATTTACCGCGTGATTGAGTTTGCATAATTAAAAAGTAATGACTGATTTCCTTTAATTAGGTATGATGTTAAAATAAACACTGCACGAGTTTCGAATTTGAAAACCGACCTGAATATCTTTTTGTGGCTTGCTTTCTTGTATTATGAACCTTTTGTGTGTGTGTGTGTGTGTGTGTGTGTGTGTGTGTGTGTGTGTGTGTGTGTGTGTGTGTGTGTGTGTGTGTGTTCTCCCGGTGAAAGCAAAGGAAGGCTGGTATGGTGGTGGTGTTTGCGTGTGAGCGGATAAGAAAGGTCAACATGGGAACGTGTCGCCCGCCTCTGGCCTCTCAAAGATGCATGGTCAGGCAGTGTCTACACCCGCCTCGCTCACAATTTTTTCGGGGCTAATGGCGACGGAGCTCATTCCATTTCCCGAGCCCATAAAAGCTGAAGAGTGATGCTGAAGTCAACGTAACCCTCCTGAACTCGAGCCGTCAGTGTTCGTATGAAGAGAGGCAGACCCAGGTGAAGAAGGAGGTCAAGAGGAAGATATGTTTTAATACTTTCATTTCGCACTTTGTTAGTGAGGGAGTGAAATAAATTAGTCCGTAAAAGTTAAAGCGTGCAAGGGAGATTTAGGTAAAAGACTTCTATGGAAAGATATGCTTTAAAACTAATGTTATTTTGCGTTTATCTGTGATGGAATAAAATGAGTTATATGTACAGCCGCTGTGTTGAGGTGACGTAAGTATATGATCTTTGTGGCTTACATGCTAAATGTGCCTGATTTAGTGCGTAAATCGTGTCCATTGTTTTCCTCATTAACTTACGCATCACAAAACACCAAAGTCAGCCTCCACCTACACATTTGCAAATATTTCAAACCAAACATACAACACCAACAAAACTTTACTGTATATACATGTTACTGTTTATCAACAAACCAACATTTTTTCCTTGATGGTTCCCTGACCCAGAGCTGCTACACCGGGGCACGCCGTCTGTCTTCGTTGGAAAAACATTGCAGCTCATGTCGCCTTATACAGAATTGTAAGAGAGGCGAGCTATTAAGATCATTTACACTTTTTCCTTGGTCGTAATCTGTCTCCGCGCGAGGAGCGACTGAGGAACAATCCATCGCTTTATCGTGAAGAGTTTGCGCGTCATAATGATGGTCATTTATGCAGATGGGCGTTTCGGGGTCCTGCCATCCACAGCATCCATAACGAACCAAGTTCTTTTAATACTGCTCGGAAAAAGGATCACATCCCCGAGATAATACATCCATCTGGGACACAACGCTACATAATTCCAGCGTTGGGCGAGGGCCGGCATCAAGAGGCAACATCCTCCAGGGACGAATGTTAGGGTACAAGAGCACGTCGGGTCACCCTTGAGGCCCTTGAGGGTTGGCTCTGTATTACCCCGGGCGCCTCAATTTATCTGGATCACATTAGCATTAAGCCTTGCAAACGAGTCTACACGCGGACTATAAAACTGATCATATTTCAGCAGTCTAATGAGCGGTGCAATCGCTGTATATAGGCTTGGCGAGGGTCACATGCAAATGTTGCCTTTCTTTGAAAGAGTGACGGTGCATTTTTCCATTGCATTCATGTGCGGTTCAATGGAGTGTGCTCAAAAGTGTCCAGCTGCAGTTGCAATAGAAGGAGGGAGTGAAAAAAAGGAGGGACGGGTAGGGGAGCAGGCAGAGAGGAAGACGCAGAGCCGCGAACAGGCGATCTTTTACACCACTGATTCTCCTTCCTCTAAGCCCGAAATGTAGGTTGAATTTGGCGGTGGTTAGCAGCATTGTCTCATAAGGTTTAGTTAACTTCTAAAGTTCATCCGCTCACTCCTTCAAGTTCATGCAATTATGTTCCTTACAGCGCTGTCTGTGAAGGGCTGAAGTTCTTCTCAGGATATAAGATTTAGACAGTGGTGCGTTGTTTTGTTTCATTTCTCACTCTGGTGCTCCCTCTTATTTGATTGTCTTCTGCATCTCAGCCTCGGCTTAACACAACTGTGTTCTAATATTGCCTATTTGAATTTTTTCATTCACACACACACACACACACACACACACACACACACACATATATATATATATATATATATATATATATATATATATATATATATATATATATATATATATATGTTACACCCCGTTTGTGAAATTGCCCATTTCATGAAATGGGCAAACCCAATTCATGAAATGAACCTAACCTAACCTAACCTAACCTAACCTAACCTATCCTAACCTAACCTAACCTAACCTAACCTAACCTAACCTAACCTAACCCAATTCATGAAATGTGCAATGGAGGCCATTTCATGAAATGGTTAGGTTAGGTTAGGTTAGGTTAGGTTAGGTTAGGTCAGGTTAGGTTAGGTTAGGTTAGGTTCATTTCATGAATTGGGTTTGCCCATTTCATGAAATGGGCAATTTCACAAACGGGGTGTAATATATATATATATATATATATATATATATATATATATATATATATATATATATATATATATATATATATATATATATATATATATATATATATATATATATATATATATATATATATAGATAGATAGATAGATAGATAGATAGATAGATAGATAGATAGATACCATGAAATAGGCGCTCTTTATTCTACGTAAAAAAAAAGGTTAACAGAGCTCCATTGAATCTTTAAATTCTTGTCATTTCTTCACTGCCTTCCTTTCTTTTTAAAGTTTGTTGTTTTCTTCTCATCTTCATCTTCAGTCAAAGCTTCATTTTTTTTTTTTATTCCTTTTCAGTATTTCCTTCCTCTTCCTTCTCTTCTTCCTCCTTCTCCACATCCTTCCTATTTTCCGCTTTTATTCTTTCTTCTCATTCTCCTCCTCTCGTTTTGGTGATATGGACTCCTCTACAGCCTGGGTTGGGCGTCACTGGGGGATTGCTCGCGCCATAAAAGTGGAGGGATGGACGCGGCGGGCGGTGTCTGTGTCCGGCCCGAGGCGGTGGGGTCTCTGCTCCCTGGGCCTGAGGGCGTAAAATGCTTCGTGGAGGGATGCAGCCTTGGAGTGTCCCGCTGCTTACAATGGTGCGATTGTGAGACGAGGCGAGGCAGCACCAGAATTATGAGAAAGGAAGGAGGGGGAGGACAAGGGATCAAAGACTATGAGGATGACGGAGAGGAGCAAAACACGAAGAGTAAATGCAGATAACGCAACACTAATATCTTAGCATACATGTTAGGAATTAATACCGAAAGATCTCTTTGTATATAACAAGGGAATCTATTGATTTATTCAGTATTTCGGGTAAACTTTGTGTGTGTGAAAAATAACAGGTAGAAATATGCGTGATAGCATTACCAACACATGGTATGAAGGAGCAGTGGATGGAGGCAATCACAAGAGCAGGGTGAGTTGAGTGGTCAGAGGCGAATGAAGAGTGCGATATGTGTAAGGGATTTCAAGATAACTTAAAAATATTTGTTTTCGTGTATTGAGATAATATTGGTGAGAGGTCGGAATAAATATATATAGTGCAATAATAGTGAGCCCTTACGAAAGGTGTTATGTGAATGAATCGAATAAATTTAAAGTTTGTCAGAAAAATTAATAGGGAGAAAGGAACTATCGCAGTCGATTGTTTTGTATTCTTTTTGTTATTTACTGTTGATAAATTAATAATAGAGAAAACATTTGTTCGTAGTGCCCAAACACTCACAATGCAGATGAGGATACCATAAACGAATTCCTTTCCGTGAACGTGACTCCTGTTAAGCAAGTTTCTCCGCCACGGGGTTCTCACATACACCTTCCTTCGTCGTCATGATGTCGACACTCACCTACTCCATCAGTAAGTGGTCGGTGTCACCACCACCTTGGTTCACGCTCCTCATAATAAATCCTGCCGTCTGAACAGACTGTTCGTTTTTTTTTTTTTTTTTTTTTTTTTTTTTTTTTGTAACTTTTCTACCTTGCGTCTTTTGTGGTTCTTCGTTATTCTTTCCAATATTTTCATCGAACGTTGAGAAAACTAGTTGGTCAATCGAGTTATTTCAGCCATTTTATACTTTGCTGCGAGAAACTCAAGCGAGGATTTTGTATAGAATATTTGTAGGACGTCATCGGGTGCGTTACAAGTGAGCCTGGCAGAATGGTGGAAAGATTCCCACCTGGCAACGAATTAATATGAAGAAGGCGAATGGCTTGACAGCAGACAGAGTCTGCCTGATCTTTTATGAACATATCATCTGCTGCGCTACATTGCGTGTGTGGGCGATGGAAAACGTCAGTGTGACTCTTTTAGCCAAGGTAATCATGAATAATAATGTTCAGCTAACCTTTAATCAGCACGTGACTTTTTCCTCCTTTATTTCCCATATTCGATGCAAAACTTATTAGTGCCTCAAGAAACGTACTACTAAGATCTACTTAACAAAAAATAAAAAATAAAAATCCTCGTCTGGTTGCTGTCCTTTCCGCACACTGCTGACCTCGTCTGCTGCCTCCTTCATAGTAATGAATAAATAAAAAAAAAAAAAAGGTTAGCTAAACCAATCTAGGGTGTAATGAGGCAGCCGCCTGACGAGTATGAAATATTGGACAACTTTGTGGAGCAGCTGCTTCAGGAGGAAAATATCGCAACAAAAGATTTACTGTATCAATTAGGACACATTTTACACCAAACTCCGAGCGTGCGATCAAAGGCCAGCCCTTCAAAGTTTCTGTCTACTCCATCAAGTTACACAAAATTTTTGGAGTAATGTTCGTTAATAAATTTTCATAGGGACAATATCATGTTTAATTACTTCTTCCAGTGCTTTATTTTTTCCTTTCTAGAAAGATGCTGGTATGTTTCTTTAGCAGACTTCAACAATTGAACTTTAATCAAGGAGTCGTCAGCTCCAGTGCAGAGGAAAAGTAAAAAAAAAAAAGTAAAAAAAAAAAAGATGCACAAGAGGACGACGGACGGCGCAGCAGATGTGGCGCGGCAGCTTTGAAAGTGTTTTTTGGGCAAGGCGTGAGGCGCTCCAAGGAATTATTGCTTAAAGTTCTAAATGGGTGTTGTTTACCATGTCAGCTTTTCTTGCTGCAGCGGGAGAGTGCTGCGGCGGTCACCGCGAGGGAGACACCAGCACTAAGGGGATAACTCAGTCTTTCCTTTAGACACAAGCTACTCAACCCCGCCGGCTCCTACCTGAGCTCTCAACTTTAACAGCATTTAGAGAAGAGTGTCGCAAGTAAGACTGGGAAAGACAGTCTCCCCCAAAAAGCTAATGTTGCTACGAGAATAAATATTTAAATAAGCATAATTAATAAGGCTCAGCCGGTTCCGCTACGCCACTGCACTAAGACCCATTTTCTCCCACTCTCCGCCAAGACCCTGACTCTTACGGGAGCCTCCTCAAAGGCTGACCCGCGGAAATAAAACGGAGCCTCGTCTGCCCGCCCGACCCCTGGGAGAAAGGAGCGTGTCCCTGTCCCTCATAGCCTCTTTTTTCCCTCCAAACTCATAGAAAATCCGTCCCATAAAGCGCTGCCGTCATTTCTGCCCAAATGAAAACTACATGAAGAACCGGCGACCGACTACCAGGGTGCCACTTCGTGTTTTCTTCAGTTTGCCTCCAGATAAAGCATACGCCTACTGACTTCCTTGCTAGCCCATCTGCTCCCATAACACCACTTAATACTAACCCTGACTTTTACAGTCTTTAATAATAGCTCGCAATTCTCCGTTTCAAAGATTGAGCTACCTATGTTTATTTCGGAGATTCTCTTAAGACAGCGGGCCGGAATAAAGATCCCTGGTCGCAGCCAAAACCAATACTAGGGGCGGCTGGTGTGGCCTCCCGTTCTTTGTAATCAGCCGCGGCCCCCCCACCACCCAGGCAATGCACTCCTCGGTGAATGAAAACTAAGAAGATACGCGCTTGTCATTGAAAGTATTTATAAATCAGGTTTCAGAATTGGAAAGCTAGTGTGATTTCTTTTAAGAAATACCGTTTAGGAAACCGATAGAGGACAAAAATTTTGAACGTTTGGTGACGAGGCCAGGGTCAGCAAGCTTCCAATAACTCCCGCGTGGCTCAATAGATGGCGCGGTAGGTGGGTCGAGTGTGAGGCAGGCGTGAGAGAGCACGGGAGTCTCACGCAACTTACTACGACGTGTGCTTGCACTAGTCATGAATGGGACCTTTTTACCGCCACTTTGAAAGGCTGTCTCAAGTGCACAGCCAACTGGAATCCCAGAAAATTAAACCTAAAGCTAGTACCCGTTTTGTTTGAGTCAATATTATCAATGTGGGATCGATGTGAGTTGCAGAGTGGTACTGTATGGCAGCAGAATTTGTACTACCCAGCAACCATGTGATCAATCCCTCTCTTCCTCCCTCTTTAATACTACCACGCTCTCTACGCTTGTGCTACCTCCTCTCTACCCCCCAACACCCCTCATATCCCCCCGTTCTGATTCTCTTTCTTCCCCCTCCCTATATCTCTGACACACACACACACACACACACACACACACACACACACACACACACACACACACACACACACACACACACACACACACACACACACAGTTCAGGTAGCAGGTGGCCGTCCTCATCTACCCGTACATAGACGATAATTTTTTTCCTCTCTTTCACTTTTATCTCTCTAGACAGGCATCGTGTGGTAAGGTTTTAGCGACCATTGTAAGACTATTGTAAGCTAATTCGCTTTATTAAGGCAAGACTTTTCCTGCCTCCCGTCCCCTCAGTACCTCCTATCGCTACACGTGGCTGTTACTTCTCAGGGGAATGCAGGTGGTGTCTTTATATTACACTGAGTTGTATCAAGTTTAATCTTGACACTGATGATACTAAACACTAGACATGTTTAATGTTCCCGACTGTACAATGGAGAGAAGACCCACACTGAAAGAAGATGAGCAAACTCTTACAACATGCACTTTTCATACAATAAGATATACACACATAACAATGCATAAATGAGTGATGACCATATGAGCACGCCTCTTAAACACACACACACACACACACACACACACACACACACACACACACACACACACACCACTAAACATATAAGGGTGCGGCTGGACCCTTACAAGCGAGCCGGAGAGGGAATGA
>NC_059302.1:5763424-5765924 GCF_017591435.1 Portunus trituberculatus | reverse complement strand
AAAAATACATACACGCATGCACAGTGAATATAAATGCATACGTACATGGTCGCACATGCATATATGTATTCGCATTATCACATACAAATGTATATAAACGATCACATGCATACCTATAGCACAGCAGTAAGAGTCAAGCACGGGTAGATACATAACACACACACGCAGTACTTGTTCCCGATTCTGACGTATATATGCGATGTAAGGGAAACGGGGTGAAAGGAAAAAAAATAAAATAAAGGAAAAATAGTTCAGTCGTCCACACGCCCCAAACTTTTCCGCTCGCTACAATATTACATACTTATTTCCTGCGAGTTTGTTATTCATTATTTTTTCAAAGTGTTAATGTTTGAGGCTGGCAATTACGCGGTGGCCTGGCTGGTAGGGGTGGAATGGACCCTGTCTCTATTAGGGGGTGTGTCCAAATGCAAGCAACCAGCATGCAACTTTTTTTTCTCTCTCTCTCTCTCTCTCTCTCTCTCTCTCTCTCTCTCTCTCTCTCTCAAACGACATATATTTAATAACTTACTTCGAATATTTTTATACAATTATCAATGAGATAAAGAAAAGCAAGCAGCAATAATTATAAGTAGAGAGAGAGAGAGAGAGAGAGAGAGAGAGAGAGAGAGAGAGAGAGAGAGAGAGAGAGAGAGAGAGAGAGAGAGAGAGAGAGAGAGAGAGAACTAAACAATATAAATCATAAGTACTGAAATGAAATACTACTGATAAGAGAATTCACACAATAAATAGCATTACCGCCGAAATCAATAATCAGTCTTAACAGTTAACAGCGCACCAAAATACTCACAAGAAATGACGCAAACATTATCCTCCCTTCCACACTTGCTGCCATACGAAATCCGCCACTAACAATGCACTTGCCTGAAAGAAATTAAAGAAGTATGGTTCGTTGAATGTCTATAAATCTCTTCATAGGTGATAACACAAGCATGAAAGAAAAGAAGATTGTAAAATTTTAAAATATGTATTAATTAGTCAGGAACATAATGGTTGGCAAAAGAAAGTCAAGTAATAAGATCATATGTAGGTCCATAAAGCACTTGATACGCGAAATTAACACAGGTATGAAGGCAAATTTAGAGGAAAATGTATATATTATAGAGTTAGGAATATAATGGTGAACAGAGAAGTAAGAGTAACTACTAAAATATAAACAAAAGATGCGCTATTCAACTGCAAACAGGATGGTGCACGGGAAACATTTCAAGGTAGCCTGTCTATTTCTATTACCACATCTGCGTGAAGACATACAGTGAAATAAAAACATCGGAAGAAGTCGAAAAGAACCGGTATGAATTCAGTAAACACATAATGAAGTAAACACCAATCAACTGACATTCGCAATCATCGTAGCACCGTCCCCCTTTTAAAGCTAGTCAGCTATGAAATTGAATATCTTGAGCAAAAAATATGGCGGAACGAAGGAGGCTTCCATTATCAGCCGTTCTACCTTTCTCTTTCATCTCGAGGCGTTCTTTCCTGAGAGGCTCGGTGCGCCATTGGACCCCCGCCACCGCCACGTCCCTAATCACCTCCATTTTTGGTAGCGGGGAGCAAAAATCACGTCGTAGGAGTTTTGTAGCAGCTCGGTAATTAATACGTGTTTACAGAGTGGTGGTCGAGTGGTAGGGTAGACTCTTCTGTGCCAAGCGAAGGAAGGGGAAGCTCGCCTTTTGTGCTACGTGGAATTTTTTACGCCGCCTTCTTTTCTTCTTTCCTTCTTACAATCTCTCTCTCTCTCTCTCTCTCTCTCTCTCTCTCTCTCTCTCTCTCTCTCTCTCTCTCTCTCTGGAAGATCCCTATAATACAAGACGGTTTCTTCTCCCCAGGCGGTGTCTCGTGGCATCTGACTGGTGTCGCTTTTGAGGGAATGCTAATACGTATAATGGTGCCTTGGAGGGAAAACTGGGAAAAAAAGGAGGCAAATAAAAAAGCCAAGCATATTTAGCGCGTAACAACATAAGACTGAAAGGGAAGATCCAACAAACCAGTAGGCTTATATGTAAAGAGGGTTTGTAGGGAGTGAAATGAGAAAAAAACTGAGAGATGTTTTCAGGTATATGGGTAAGTAATACTATCAAAAGCACAAAGGACAGCGCAAGGGATATACAATGTTCACTGACCTTATAGAAATACTACATCATGCATTCGCTGGTTCTTTCGGTTGAATTGTTCCGTTAATAATCTTGGAATGAAAGTAGAAGTCACGCGTGTAAGAAAAATCTTGTGCATTTCGTTGCGTTTTCATGCATTGCTAGAAGAAAGAGCAGAATGAGATGGAGAAAGAAGAGGAGTGTGTGTGTGTGTGTGTGTGTGTGTGTGTGTGTGTGTGTGTGTGTGTGTGTGTGTGTGTGTGTGTGATTCACCTCGGTCGTCTGTTGGTCACCCAGCCAGTCTTCTCCATTACGGAGCGAGCTCAGAGCTCATAGAACGATCTTCGGGTAGGACTGAGACCACATAACACACTCCACACACCGGG
>NC_059302.1:5723424-5760924 GCF_017591435.1 Portunus trituberculatus | reverse complement strand
GACGAGAACGAATAAGAATATAACAATGTCTAACAGAATGAAGGGAACTCTTCTGTCTAAACCTTTGTTCGTTTCTTGATAAAAGAAGTACAATTTTTTTTCTAGCTGTTTTAAAAAAGCAGTATATTTTTTTATTATTCTTTATTTATTTTTCTGCCATTTCTCGCGTGTCACTTTCCCTGAGTAGGAAATATTACGGAGTTATTAAATGTAAATGTGATTTTGACTAGTCCGAGAACGATGTGCGGTGATTCTTTGAGTTTCCTCACATCTTACCGGGAAGGAATGATATGCACAGGTCAGTTAAGGCATAAAGACCAGTTCAAGTGTGACAGGTGGATCGTCAGGCATGAGTTGGTGCTTTCTGAAGACAAATGAATGACGTCAATGGTGCCACAGGTCGCTCCGGAGGGAGAACCTTCACGGCGGCGAAGGCAGCGAGGAGGAAGGGGAGGGAGGGCTGAGATATTGTGCTGATAGGTGGGTGTGTGGGTAAGGAGAGGAGGCAGGCTAGGTAGGCGTGTGGGCAATGAGGGTTGGACCAGGGATGGGTAGATGTCGGGGTAAGCAGGGGTTGAGGGAGGATAAATGGGTGGGTGGTCAAGGACTGGCCTGCAAGGTGTTGGACCGCTAGACGCTGTCTTGCTCTCAATTCTTGGTTGGAAACAATGCTATTTAGCTGCCACAAAACTTTCAAGTGACTCGAAGCAATAAACGTTACAGAGAAATACTGAACATCTAATTTATTTTTTTCTCTTTTATCTTTATTCAACATGCTGATCTTTCAGTTTTATTTGTTCAAATTTCCCTTTACCTTCTGTTCTCTTTCTCGAAATATTCTTCTCCTTTGGACGCACTTCTCTCCAGTCCTAGGGAGTATCTGGGGCCAAACTGTCTTCTGGGGACTAATTGCATCCTGGAATTAGCCCATCAAACGCCTGGTACAGCTTAATTGGTGTCTGGACTGTATATTCTTTGGCCGTTCCACTTTCTTTACTGTACAGTTTTCTTTATTTTCATTACCATCTTATCTCGAAAATTAGTGATATAACCGTTGTTTATGAACTTTAATCATCTGGTAATTTCCCTTGAGAATAATCTATAAGTACACTCATGGAGACACAGAAAGCTTGACCTGTAATAGTGTGTTCGTCTCATTGGAATGTGTCATAAAACACCGGAATCTCAATCACTACATGGAGCCTCAAAAAAGAAGAAAAAAACTATAAGTAAAAATGGCGCATAAAAATATGATACTAATAACACACAGTTGTATATAATTGCATGTTATTATTATATTTCTCGAACTCTTTGTCCATATAATCAACACTTAATAATGATCAAATGTATATAAGAGAAGAGCACATTTCGACAGCGGTTGACGGCCAGGGAGATGAAAATGTGTTGGGAAAGCACGACAGGTTTACTTTAATATTAGATGTATGCAAATTATATGATAATCCAACTATCCTATAAAAATAGCTGGTATCATGTAGGTATTTATGATGTGTGTTATTTATGACCCCATCATTTAGACAGACCACGCGTGCTCTCCACACACACACACACACACACACACACACACACACACACACACACACACACACAATATAATATCAACAGTTTACCAACAAAATCATACATGAAAAATCAGAATATGTACAGAAAGGAATATTTAACATATATCAAAATTAAATTAGTGTTTGAACAAAATACTTAAACAAGGCAAAACTATTTGATTAGAAATGTAGTTTGAATACAAAGAAAAATATTTAAAAATCAGTAAACAGCCAAGTAGATTGAGATAAATAAATAAATGAATGAACAAAACAATGGGTAAAATGTATAAGAAACTTTCACCAATTCATTCAAAAACTCTTTCATGGACACTCAACATTAACCCACCCAACCAGCTACCCACTCATCCACCCAACTATACACCCACCCACCCCACACACACACCTATCTATATACACCTAGACCCACACTCACCACACACCCACACACACCCATCCACACACACATCTACCCACTCACCTAAGCACTTACACACACACACACACACACACACACACACACACACACACACACACACACCTTGGCGGGCCGAGTGCTGATGGATCACACTCGTGCCAGAGGGAGGCTTCCATTAATCAGGTGGTGGGCCGGAGCGGTGCGGATGAGCGATCTTTTGCCGTCTTATGCAAATAGAATCCTCTGATATATTTCCAGGGCGAGTGTAGCCAGAGCATCGTCCGATTTGCTGTGTTTTATGGAGATGAACTACTTGTATTAGGAGCACCGAAGCGACACGCGACTTGTACTGGTGACATTCAACTGTTGGGTATTATAGGGATATGCTATTCATTTGTATTTACATATCTGAAGTCAAGGAAAACATTAACTTTTTTGCTGCTATTACTTTTACTTCTCAGTCTCAGTTCGCAGTTATCCTTGCCTTTACTAGCTAGCAGTTCATAGTTAACGATTAAGTCGGCTTTTGTGTCTTACGTACTGAGGAGATGACGGTTTTCTATATCATCTGTCACAGTATTTGCTTCTGGTGCCATAACATGGGAGAAACTTTCCTCTAAGATGACTGTTTTCGTAGTTTCGTTGACATTTGAAACGTTATTTTTCGGACTTCAAACAACGGTAACGATTCTTCATGTGCTGGTTCCTCGTTTCTAAAGTCTTTAAATGCCTTCTTTCTTCCTGCACGAATTCTTGTCTACTCAATCCAACAACAACAATGCTGAAGACTAGCTGACCCTCCACAAGACTCTCAAGGTCAAACAGCCACTTCCCCAGCCACCCAGGAGAAAGTTTGACACTTACTTTACCTCCCTGTGGCAACACACACACACACACACACACACACACACACACACACACACACACACACACACACACACACACACACACACACAGTCTCAGTCCTACTCGAAGATCGGTCTATGAGCTCTGAGCTCGCTCCGTAATGGGTGACCAGCAGGCACCGAGGTGAATTACACACACACACACACACACACACACCTGACCCACACAGAAGCAGCAATGGTCACCACGGGTCCCTGTGATGTCGCCATGAGCCAAGACTCGCTTTTATCGAGTATTTTAGAAACTCAGCGTTCAGTGATTTTTTTTATGTGGTATTTTTATTATAAAGTTACTTAATTTGTTTCAAGGGAGACTGTCTTTACATGGAAGATAATTAGCTTTGTTATTCACAATAAATATACGTTTTTGTTTCGTAAGTTTAATTTTCAGGAGACCGAAACTTTCCTGTGAAAAGACAGAGCTCTGCATATATTAATATTTCTTGTAGAGATTTTTAAGACACCAAAGAGAACGTATATATATATTTTGAACACCAAAGTAATATTGTGTTTTCTCCAAGATATATACAATAAAGAAGAGAACGTTGCAGATAAAAACAATACAATTTACATTTTAATGAGTAGCCTCTTCTTAGCGACATTGTCTCGCCGGAAGTTGGTGTGTACTTGTAATGCGTCACCAGTAGTTATGCTGGCGAGTTGCTTTTGTTTTGCCACATAAGATTGTCTTTCCCTCGCAGCCATCACTACCGGCACTGTATCCTCGCCACCATCACTCCTCCATCTCGCATCAGGAGGACACCATCTTCTCTTAATGGTGCGAGGAATCATCACCATCATCACTATTACCACATTCTCATCAGAGCAAGACTCACTAATGTAACATGCAAACTCGGGCGCTCAGCCGAGGTAATTTAACAAAACAATCATGAAATTATCTTTTGTATCAATTATAAGACTCTCTTGCTAGGAGTTTTTACAGCGTTGTTCTAATTACTCCCTGGCCACACTTCCGCCCGCTACCCAGAGAGGAAAAAGAACACCCCCAAGACTCTTCCTCCAGCTTCCCAAAATGCTGTCCCAACCTTTGACGTCTAAGAGAATTTTTACCCAAACTACAATTAACCTCATAATCTCATCAGGAATTTTGCCGCCGAAAAATAATGGAAGTGCCGGGGGTAGGAATATGGCTTTTGTGGACGACCAACAAAAATTCAACTTGATGGAGATGGGGCCCGATTTGGTTTTCAGAAGGTAGAGTAACTTTTGGGTGGGGGCCTCCTTTGAATTTCGTGGCTTTTGATATCGCTCAGATACAAAGATGTTAAAGAAAAGGGACCACCAGACATCTCCAGTAAAGAAGACGCAGTTGGGTTGATGTAGACTAGACCCTCTGCCCTTCTTCCAAGACCAAGACGAGGAGGCGAGATTGCTCCCTTCTTTTATACCATTGCGATATTGTATTGCCCAGTCTTCCCGGTATTCTAACATTACGTTTAGTATAAAAAAAAAAAAAGAATGCAGAAGGAAAGTGAAAGTAAATGACGAGGCGAGGCAGCGAGACTTGATAAGAAAAGACAAAGAAAAAAAGTAAAACAGAAAAGAAAGAAATGTAGAAAAGTAAGAACAGGTCAAAGGTTCTAAGAAGACTCCATGAACATTACAGACTCTCTCTCTCTCTCTCTCTCTCTCTCTCTCTCTCTCTCTCTCTCTCTCTCTCTCTCTCTCTCTCTCTCTCTCTCCCGTGTGTGAGGAGGGCGCGAGGAGGAAAGGAGGGATATAGCGTACGACAAAAATACCAAATGAAAACCTGGAACCGATACCATGATGAAAAATGGAGGAAGAGGAGGAAGAAGACCAGGAGAGGAAAAAAAGGAAGAAGGAGGAGGAGGAGGAGGAGGAGGAGGAGGAGGAGGAGGAGGAGGAGGAGGAGGAGGAGGAGGAGGAGGAAGAGAAGAAGAAGAAGAAGAAGAAGAAGAAGAAGAAGAAGAAGAAGAAGAAGAAGAAGAAGAAGAAGAAGAAGAAAGAGGAGGAGGAGGAGGAGGAGGTGGAGAAAGAGGAGGAGGAGGAAGAGGAGGGTCAGATAGTGGCGCGAGAGCATGTAAATGTTGATGGCTCGTGCCCCAGCAGTTGTAAGGTCTACACTGGAACATTTTACAGCGCGGATTCCTTCCTCCTTGAAAAGTGCGTCGCTCCATCAGAGTGCAGCGAAACTCCTAAGCGCATTTTACTCTCCGTTCCTCTTTACACTGACATGCTTCCACGACTCTCCCGTCAAAACTCCTCCTATTTACGTCTCGCGTAGCTAAAAAACGCAGAGCATTGCATCACATGTATATGTAAATGGAAGTCGGAGACAGTCAAATATTCCTCGTGTAATCTGGAATCCAATTTAGAAAATAAAGAAGAAAAAGACACGACCTGAAAAGTGATGGGAAACAAATATTGACTCAGAGTGGAATTAATTTCCCTCTTTTCAGGAAGCTGGGAAGAAAACTTCTCCTCAAAAGTCTTGGGAGGGAAAATGGCGTTTCCTAAGTGCGGAATAGTTATGTGCAGCAGATGGCGGGACGCGCCGCCGCCTCTGTTCTGGCTTACTCCTTTTTCTTTCTTCGTCCTTAATTACTTTTCCACTCAAGGAAAAAACTAACTTTGTAGTTTCATGTGTAACACACGAACAAAATCCTCACATAAAACACTGTATTTTTTGTTGCATTTACAGATACAGGTCGATGGAGATGTCCTTCGCCAGGAAAAGACAAAAAATGTGCCTCTCTGTGTGAAAAGAAAAGGGCACGTCTTCCTTCAAAGCGGCATGAAAGTAATAACACGGCGGGAGTGTCTGGCAGCATCGCCACAAAATGGAGTGCATCCTCAGCCAAAGAGTCCACACCTAAGTGCAACATTAATGGGTATCTGGCCCAGCGTCGCCTTAATCTTGACTACGAAACTTATTTTCGTGATAACGCCCCCAAATAATTAAACCCCGCAGACTAACTTTTCCTTTTGATGATCAAAGTTATATGAGTTTTCTCCCTAAAAGATTTCTCTTGCGTAAAAACTCGCGCCTAATGAGAATTCTGAAATGTCCAAAACATCGCTATTTCTGGATAATATCGTATTGGATATTATGGTTTCGTCGGCTGTCTCCAAGGGTGAACGCTTCAAGCGAAGACCCTTAGTATCTTCTTACTCAGGAGGACTGCTATACCGAGGCTGCACTACAGGACAAACCTTTCACCAAGTGTGTGAGGGTCTGCTGAGCGCTATCATATCTTTCATTGTTAACCCAAGGATAGAATAAGAAACAATACAGTCAATCATTTTCTTAATATGAAGGAGACCAAAGAGAAGAATTAAAAAGTAAGGATTTTTTCTTAGCGTCCCTCAATTAAAGAAAACTACACTCAAGAGCTTGCTCTTTGACAGATGAGTCGGAAGCGGCACGTGAACTTTACTTAGTGACAGGGAGGCGCGGGGAGTGTGACCCTAATCCCTGCACCGTGATTCAAGCGCCTCCTTAGTGTGGCAGCGAAAGGCGTCGCGGTGCGGTGAGGCGCCTCATTAGCCGACTCGTCAGCTAGTAAGAAGCACTTGAGTCATGCTCGTGCGTAAATCTGATTGGCTGGCAGGCGGCACTCGGCAGGATGACTCGAGGTGACCAGGAGCGGACTGGCCCAAGCGTGGCCCTCATCCTGACCTCTGATTGGAAGGCCAGAATTGCCTTGTAGTTCTCTAATTGCCTGGTCGCTGTAACTATCGCGGTGAGTAGATGATTAAGGCCCTGCGAGGTGTCTCCGGCTGAGCCCTGTTAATGACCAATGAAAATTCATAATCGCCTCCGAATCTTGTGTTGTCGTGGATATGAAGTTGAAATTGCAGAATCCCAGAGGAATAATTGAGGTGAGGACTTTTTGGGCCCAGATGACAATATCCGGACAGAAATAATCTCAAATTCTACCTTTCCGTCCTAAATGCCCTTCCCCACTCCTCCCCTCGCCCTCAAAGTTTCCGTAGAAAACAGTTCAAGCAAAACAGAAAGTTGCCTAAGAGGAACGTCGCATTTTATCTTAAGAAAACAAACGGTCTTCGCTCGGGCTTTTGATTAAAGAGAGAAAAAAAAAGTCTCCAGAGAAAGAGTCGAGGCGGGGCGAGGGCCACAGAAAGTCCTAATGAGATGCGAAAATTTTTACCACTGTCAAAGATTTTTTCGGGAAAGTGAATCAAACTCTTGAATTTCTATTGCATTTCGCGAGTATTTCCACTCAGAAAAGAAAGTGTGTGACTGGGAGGGTGACGCCAACCTTGTTTTGGTGGCGGCGCGTCCCCGTGCACCCTCAGTGTCTGCTAGGTGGACCAACAATTTCATTACGTTAATTCTGAGGCCAAAAAGGTGCCGTGCGAGGTGGCGTTGCTGAACGTTAGTAAATGGAAACGTTCGTCCGGGCCTTAGATTTTTCATCGGGACTCCATCTTTTAAGCAGCTGCACAAAATGGATGATCAGCCACGGTTGCCGAATTTCAAGTTAATCAATGTTATATACGTATATATATACATATGAAAGAGAGACACAAGTCAGTTTTTGTGCGCGAGGAGATGCGACTTTAGAGAATCTGTCTAGTCAAGGAGGTAATGGCCGCCGGGTATACACTCCTTGGCGGCACATCAAGAGTTCCAGGGTCACAAAGCATTCCTAACCATAGACATTCACCATCACCAATGTAATACTAGACTAGAAATCAATGTAATCAATCCCGAATAATCTTATAAAATGAGACAAGGTTAAATGTACGGAAGTAACTAGCCATTAGCATTCATTCCACCCATACGACATTCATTCATGAAGCATAATATTAAACTTCAAATCAATGTAAGTAATCAGTTCCATGCAATCTTAGAAAATGAGACAGTTAAATGTACTGCTTTGTTTCAGTAAGTAGCCCTCTTCGTTCATTGGCCTTGTAAGTTAGCTATGCTTCACTTACATATTAATAGATTTAGAGTATTACTATCATCTGTGAGACGAAACAAGACAGATTTCCCAAAGTTTGCTTCAAAGTCTTTAACGATAGATACTCCTGCCTAATATCTGACCAGGAAGGCGAACACACACACATTCACACACACACACACACACACACACACACACACACACACACACACACACACACACACACACACACACACACCAAGAAGGTGTGTTAGTAATATATAGATATTGACTTACAATTACATAATCTTTATTTTACAGATTCAAATCGCGTCACATTATCCTGGCGTTCTTCATCCAAACGTGTGACAACCAAGTCATCGGCACTGCTGTCATCACCATTGTCATCAGCAACACTCCCCCTGCCACCGTCACCCTTCACCTATACTACTACTATACTACTACTACTACTACTACTACCACCACCACCACCACCACCACCACCACCACCACCACCACCACCACCACCACCACCACCACCAACTCAGCCGCTGCCGCCAGAAGAGTCTCCCCCTCTCTCCCCAATCACACGGGGCGAAAGATGTCGTTGGTGAAGGACTTAATCAAATCTGGAGTGTTTTTCCTCGCGCTAATCAGAGACGAAGGTTGGGAGCAAGAACTCTAATGTCATTTCCAGGCGGTGGACGAAACAAAGCTAAGAGAAGAAAGCTACACACAAACATGTTTTCAGAGTTTCTTGGGTTGACGAGGTTACGTATTCACGACGCGACGAACCCCTGTAGAAGAAGCAGGAGCAGCTCGGTGTGTGTTATTTTTATACTCATACATATTTTTTGTCTCTATATCAGCCAAATATACTTTCCTGCACATCCGCTTTTCATTTACTGAGCTTTCTTCCTTCCCTTCATTTTCATCATCGTCTTTATCACGGCAGTAGTTGTAGCATTTATATTATATTACGGAGAAAGTAATGACAACATGTATTAATTTTATTGCTCCATAAAATACAGCGCCCTCACAAAAGTCATATGATTCATAACACCTTTTGTAAAAATCTCAAGTATAACAATGCTGAGTTTCTGTGTAGGATGCTGAGCAACACTTCATTACAACAGAGGTAATTCCGCCAAGTAGGACTCAAGGATGGAAAAAGAAAAGTAGTAGTTAACTATTCAAAGATTATAAGTATATTAGCAAAAAAAGCATGACTATCCATTATATAATTAATTATATCAGTATCTGGAACAATTACCTTACTACTTTAAAAATATACTGTTTTCATATCAAAACCTATTTTAAAGATAGCTATTCATAACAGTACATAACATAATTATATAAGGCCAGAATACAGTGGCTCATTTTCTTCACAAAATATAAATTGCATACCATGATCTCCGCGACACAACCTCGCACCAAAAATTTTTACCAAATCATTTTATCATGATACTTATAGGAAAAGAAAGTAAACAATCAACTCTTACAGATATGCCTCACAGAAAAGTAAAAAAAAATATTACTTCAGTCTACGTCCTTGTTACGGCGTAGAGAAATTTTGCTGATATATATTATAACATTCCGAATACTTGAAATAATTGCGAGGCACCATGAGAATAACGAGCGACAGGTAAAACAGCACACATGGAAACATTTTAACATAAACCTGAGCCTCTTATTAAAGCTACGCTGCCGCCACATTTTGCCTGATCCGAAAGTAATAAATATGTATCAGGAATATTTAACTTCACCAACCGGACCTAATTCCAGCCCATTCCCTCCCAACCTTGCCTACCCCTCCTTCTACCCTTACCCTCCACACACACACACACACACACACACACACACACACACACACACACACACACACATTGGGTGCTCTCATTTGCCTTACATTGGCGATAGTAATTAGTATAATGTAGCCGACAATAATTTCCAGCCGGTTGAAAGACATTATCTCCTAAATGCACGAGACTGGTCACTATTTTCGTCTCACTGAATTAGTGCCAAAACTGCTGACCAACTCATCGCATGACAATGACGGATTCACGCCGTTGGCTCCAGCACGGCAGGGAAAAAGTGTCCCTGCATCACGCCTGCCTTCTCCCTCCTGTACTGGGAATAATACATGCAACTGATGTGGTCAGTCGGTGGGGATTTTATCATTGCCATTTTGATAAATGACTTTAGCCACGTGGTTGTCCTTCCCGATCACGTGTGGCTTTTTAGTTCCCTGTCCACCTCCTTGTGTGCTATGGGTCCCTTGCTCGCATGCTCTTGCACACTATCATGAAGGGAATTATATTTCCAACAGTATGATTATGTATTTAGGTGTGTGTGTGTGTGTGTGTGTGTGTGTGTGTGTGTGTGTGTGTGTGTGTGTGTGTGTGTGTGTGTGTGTGTATATATATATATATATATATATATATATATATATATATATATATATATATATATATATATATATATATATATATATATATATATATATATATATATATATATATATATATATATATATATATATATATATATATATATATATATATATATATATATATATATATATATATATATATATATATATATATATATATATATATATATATATATATATATATATATATATATATATATATATATATATATATATATATATATATATATATATATAGAGAGAGAGAGAGAGAGAGAGAGAGAGAGAGAGAGAGAGAGAGAGAGAGAGAGAGAGAGAGAGAGAGAGAGAGAGAGAGAGAGAGACACACACACACACACACACACACACACACACACACACACACACACACACACACACACACGATATTATGAAAATAGATAAGTAAATAAGAAAATCAATGAATAAAATATATATATATATATATATATATATATATATATATATATATATATATATATATATATATATATATGCTGAGAAAGATAAAACAATAGGAATAAATAGATAAACAGGTAAATGAATAAACAAACAAACAACTATATATATATATATATATATATATATATATATATATATATATATATATATATATATATATATTTATACACAATTGTTTGTTTGTTCAGTCATTTACCTGTTTATATGTTTATTCCTATTGTGTTATCTTTCCCAGCATATATAATAAATATTCAGTAATTGTTACTGCAAAGGATAGCGTACCGTTATCTTAATCATCTGATTATATTATATTTAGGTAATATCTGCAAAATAAACAAATTAATAAAACTAGCACATTATACAAAATCACGCAAACCACGTGAATTTATCACTTCATTACTCAGCAAAATCTAAATAAGTAATATTTATAAATATGACTCAGAGCGATATGCTATGTAGAGGAACGGTCGAGCCGTGGCGGCGACATTCCCGTGAAAGAGCCTCGGAAGCCCGGGAGATGGTGGCGGTGAGTTCCAAGATTGTGGGCAGCAGCAGGCCATCACCTGGGTGGTGAGGCCAAGGTGAGTGACACACGTGTTCGTTAGGCTCAATAAAAACAATTGAATTTTTTTCCAGATGAACGTCAGGCTTCTAGATAAGACGGAATAAAGAGGACGGCGGTGGCGGCGGCGGGGCAGCGGCGCCCGTCACCGCCGCTACGTCTTGCGACACACCGGGAGATGATTTTCTTAGAACTTCTCTGAAACTTATTATATATTTATGAAATTATACATTGATTTCATATTTTAGTCAAATATATATTTATACATATAAGCATGCGATCTACAAGTCTTGATAATATTCTAAGTGTCATCACCTTTCTTAGGAACGTCTGTGAAGAAACATCATGCCCTCACCGAAAAATCGCTGAATGGATTGTTCTCAGTGATGTCACTTGAACGTTCATATCCAGTGGCCATGATGGTGACATACACAGTATTCAGAAGATATAATTTTTTGATAAATATTACATAACAGACTAAGACTATAATTATAAGAAGAAGCCACCATTAACATTACTCCTCGTCGCCAAGACTCTAACGGCCCCGCGCCTCGACACGAGGCAAGCAGGGACGACACGACAGAGGATGGCTGTTGCTCATGGAACGCGCAGGTAAGACTTTTATTTCGGATCCTTAAATAAATATTCATCTAAAGTAATGCTATTCCCAAGGACTCAAGGTAAGTGGCGGCGAGTCTGACCCCCTCACTCGACCCATCTGTCGCCAGCCAGGACCAGCGTCTTCCAGCAGACAGTCCCTCCCGCCCGCGCGCCCTCCCTAGCCCCTCACCAAGGTGGCTCTTAAAGTTATGCCGTTACTCTGGCTTATCTTTACTCTGGAGGCATAAGAGGTGACATATGCTACACGTGGCACGTGAAGTGCAGACACACAATACTAGGCAAAAGAAGCTCAAGTTGGCGGCGGGTAGGAGCCTCAGAAAAGGGTGAGGTTATCGTACACGCGTGGTGACGTGGCTCGTGGGCCGCGCGCAGGGGCTACCATTTTGTGGCCCCCCTTTTTTCTCGCTAGATTGGGAGTTGTATTTTACACCGGCACGAGTAAGCATTTTTCCATCTATCACTCCTCCTGCGTAGAGCGGATGAATGAACGTGGCCTTCTTTTTGCCTTGCCAAGGGCGCGGCGGGTCCAGCCAGTGAAGTCAACCTAGACACTCTTGTTATGGCGCGTACTTTGAAATTATCCCCCCCAGATCCCCCCCATAAAATGTCGGGTTTATTTGTGCGGTAAGAGCGCCTGCGTCAGTACCACGCTGGCGCCCCCTCCTCCTCTCCCCAAGTCTTCCCGTTTCCTATGACGCGAGGTAAACAATTCTCTTGCATGAGATAACAACGTGTCTCTGGACAGGTAAAGTGGTGAGATTCTCTGTGGCTTAGGCGAGATATAAAACAACATCTATCCACTGACAGGGATACAGACGGTTTCGTTAAGGTGCGTCAGCTGCATCAATGGGTAACGTTATCTTCACTACAGAGTTTAGATGGAAAGATTTGTTTTGATGGCAAGTTAGGTACTTGTTTATCTTTGAACTTTTATACATACGGAGATAAAAATGTAACGTGAAAAGACTCAGCTGACGAAATGCTTCAATGGTAGATCAATGAACACCAGACTATGCAAGTTACTCATATAGGGAGTCTCACGTTACCCGGTCGATAATATTGCATCCCGCCGCTGCATGCCGCACACAGAGGGGGCGCCGAGGCCGCCGAAACACTCGTCTGGGGACTAAAATGGGCTACTCAGGAACTAAGGAGTTATATTTTCTTTATGAAATTTCATCCAGCAAGCAGTTTTTTAAACAAGCTGTTTTGAAATTACTTCTCAGTCTAGTTTTCTTCCATAATGATAAAAAATAGAAAAATAGATAATGCATGACATCATACATAAGATACGATTCAAGCATTTGTGATATATGCGATGACACAAATATCATATCACATCACATAAATACTCACCACACTATTACTATCTTTATTATCATTATTGTTGTTATTAATATTACTATAATTATTATTATTATTATTACTATTATTATTATAACTAGTAGGAGGAGGAGGAGGAGGAGGGAGGCGGTGGCGTAGTGGGTAGGGTGGTGAGCGTGGGATCGGGCAGACGTCCACGCGTAGGTTCGAATCCCTCCACATACCAATTTGAAGCTATGCCATTTGTCGAGTGGTTTAAAGTTACCTACATGTCACGATGATACCTAGGTTTTAGGTGGTTACACCAAAGATGCGCTTGGATGGTGATATGGGCCCTGATTTGGGTACCACAACAAATAAAATTGCATGCGCCACTAATAGGCGGAAGCTTAACAACGCTTCCCACATATACTCTTCAAGTATGCCTACTGGCGCTATAGGCCATAACATAAAAAAAGTAGTAGTATCATTATTATTGATACTATTATTACAACGATCCTTATCAGCATGAACTATTATTTCTTATCCAAAATACTTATTCAAAATACAATCACCAGAAAAAATACGCTGAAAACGCACACACACACACACACACACACACACACACACACACACACACACACACACACACACACACACACACACACACACACACACAGAGAGAGAGAGAGAGAGAGAGAGAGAGAGAGAGAGAGAGAGAGAGAGAGAGAGAGAGAGAGAGAGAGAGAGAGAGAGAGAGAGAGAGCCGCTAAAATGTCACCATTGAGGTCACAACCGTAAGTAACTCACAAATAACAGCAAAACTACTGATGATAAACAGAAAGAAATATGCTATTATATATATATATATATATATATATATATATATATATATATATATATATATATATATATATATATATATATATATATGGAATCGTACAGTGTTTTGTATGGAGAGGAAACAATGGTGGTAAATAACTAGCGTGTACAAATGGTAAATGGGGGGCGGGGGAGGCATGCCTGCACTTCACAATGCCGTGTGGAGCAAAACCAGAAGCAATAGAGGACAGAGTAATGGAAGTTGCTAAATCTTGCTCAACAACTCTCAACTGACTTTCTAACTTTTGTTTCCTAGCGAAATGAATGGCTGTTTAAGACTTTGATGATATATTATCTCAAGAAACTCCATTTGCCGGTCCAAAGTTTAATTTATTAGCGACAGAGGAGCCCGGATGTCACCCCCGAGGACTCAGCAGCCAGCACGCCCTTACTTTTCTCCGTCCGCGCCACCACTGCCAACACCATCCAAGCCGCCATCACCACCACCACCACCACTGCTACTGTACTCCTCCCCTCCTCTCCGCCATGACCACTGTAATACCATCATTGCCTCCAGCATGACCGTCACTGCCACTGCCATCGTCGCGTTATCATTGCCATCACCATCAGTACTGCTAGCAGGAGAAAGGCCTCACACACTGTCTCTTCTACCATTAGTTTAAGTCAGTCTTTCAGTTGTTAATCAGCTAACGGTCTCAGAACTCGGTGGGGAATGTACTCAATAAGCCAAAAGTATATGAAAACAACAGGATTCACCAAACACTATCAGAATGGGAAGAATACAATATATACAAAAACAACAGTTTTGAACATTACTCCCAGACACACATAAACATAAACATTCTCTGAGTAGTGAGGAAAAGAAAGCGGCTTTTAGTCCATAAATATATGAAGGTGTTGAATCAGATACGAAATAAAGCACTAATAAACAATACCCAAGACTCGGCCTCCCTACACTATCTTAACCTGACGGAAAAATAAGGAAAATAAATGACGCTGCAACTGGCGCTGTTGCATAAGCTGCCTTGCAATGGGAGTTCTGAGCCAGAGGAAGGAGAAAAATACGGCAATAAAAATTCTCCTTCAGTGGGAGACGCTGCACGAGCTGTTTTAAAATACCCACAAGCTGGACACTTTTTACCACCGTCAAGTTTATCAGACGTCTGTCGAATCCAGGCGGAAGTAAATTGTAGGTAAGAATTGTGTTTTTTTTCTCCTGACGAGAGAGAGAGAGAGAGAGAGAGAGAGAGAGAGAGAGAGAGAGAGAGAGAGAGAGAGAGAGAGAGAGAGAGAGAGAGAGAGAGAGAGAGAGTGTTAGCTCCTTTACCTCCATATATAAAAACACGCATTGAGAGAGAGAGAGAGAGAGAGAGAGAGAGAGAGAGAGAGAGAGAGAGAGAGAGAGAGAGAGAGAGAGAGAGAATGTGGGGGAATAAAAAAGAACGAGTCTTCACCAAAACCAGCAGGGGGAAGGAACCAGATGTTGTGGCGGTGTTTTGCAACCAGACCAAAATGTCGACAACTCCCGAAGCGCGTGAGGTATGACAACCAACAGCATAAGGGGGTGAGGGGAAAGTGTGGAAATACGACTCATGCCACTCACACGGCCCGATGGCATGTACGCATTTCCGTGGAGGTGGTAGTGGTGGGAGTGGTAGTGGTGGTGGTGGTAGGTAATGATTAAAAAAAAGAATTCAGAGTAAAGAATGATGGACCTTAGATATTAGTAGTAGTATAGTAGCGATGGTGGTGAGAGTGATGGCATTATAAGTAGTAGTAGTAGTAGTAGTAGTAGTAGTAGTAGTAGTAGTAGTAGTAGTAGTAGTAGTAGTAGAAGAAGCAGAAGTAGAAGTTGAAGTAGAAGTAGAAGTAGTAGCACCAACAACAAAAGTAGAAGAAAGACCGGCATACAGCGTCTTGGAAGTGGTATCAGCTGTGGTGGTGGTGGTGGTGGTGGTGGTGGTGGTGGTGGTGGCAAGGGAGAGTGAGCAGGGCGAGGGTGAGGCTTGGCGAAGGATGCCTGCCAGCGTAACACGGCAGCTCTCTCATCGCCTCCTGACAAAAAGGCAGGGTATTGGAGTAGACGAGGTGTGAAAATGAAGGAGGAGGAGGAGGAGGAGGAGGAGGAGGAGGAGGAGGAGGAGGAGGAGGAGGAGGAGGAGGAGGAGGAGGAGGAGAAATGTTAAGGAGTGAATGATAATGAAAAGAAAAGTTTGACAATACAGCAGAAAAACATAACAATCTGAAAACGTAAAAAAAAAAAAAAAAAACACGAACATACTTGCAATCACATCTCAAATCCAATAAAACCAAAAATTAATTAAGGTTTAGTCCTTCAAAATAATGGAGAAAGTCAATAAATCTACACACACACACACACACACACACACACACACACACACACACACACACACACACACACACACACACACACACTTTAATACAAGGTGATGGTTCTAGTCATACTGAAGGTACATGGAGGAGAAAATCCTTGAGGGAAATGTTTGCTACAGTCGGGGTGGGAGACTGAAATGCGTTAGGGTGAGAGAGAGAGAGAGAGAGAGAGAGAGAGAGAGAGAGAGAGAGAGAGAGAGAGAGAGAGAGAGAGAGAGAGAGAGAGAGAGAGAGAGAGATAAAGGCGGATGGCGAGGGAGTTAGCGGAGGGGAGGAAAAGGTTGAGTTGGGGAGAATGGAAAGAGAGGGACAGAGAGTAGGGAGGTGAAGGTCACGACTCCAGGACAAATTGTTGTGCGGGATAAACATGACGACCGAATGATGGTGAAAAAAAATACTTAAAAATAAAATAAATGCTGTTTTGGTGTGAATCATTGACATCATCACACGTAAATGATCAAGAGTATGAAAATTTTGTAGGTAAGATCATTCTGAAAAAGGAAAAGATGATAGGAAACGGAAAAGGGAAAAGAGAAGAGAGAAGAGAGAGAGAGAGAGAGAGAGAGAGAGAGAGAGAGAGAGAGAGAGAGAGAGAGAGAGAGAGAGAGATGGGAGGGAAAAACTACATTAACAAAGGTAGGATGTTGACAGGAGCCCCAGGGAAGGAAGGGCGGGTGGAAGGGAAAATGGGAAAGGTGAGACCAGATTGGAAAGTGGAACAAAAAAAAAAAAAAAAAAAAAAAGGATAGGAAAAAAACATTGCCATTCTTCTGAGCAAAGAAATTATAACAAAAACATACCATTAACTATAACAAAGACAAGAAACAATATAGTAACATTCACACGCAATTCACATAAAAAAAAAAAAACGAACAACTTAATTTTAATACTGATTATTGGATTTATATTCCGTTTCTACATCACAAATACACAAACACCAGTCCCTCTTACCCGTGTGTTTGTGTTTGTGTGCTGGTTGTGAAATAAACTCCCTCACTTCCCTTCCTTTCCTCTATCTTCCCTTCCCCTTATTCCTAGTTTTTCTCCCTCTCCAATCTCCTTTTGCTCCCCTCCTTTCACGTCACCCTTATTCTCCATCTCCGTCGCTGTAGATCTCCCACGCTAATGTTGTGTAGGCTGTGTACATTCTTCTCCATTTTCTACCCCTCCTCGTTCTCCTCCTCCTCCTCCTCCCTAACCCAATCTCCCTCACAGCTTAGTCCCCCACGCTAGGCATCCCTCATTATGTACAGCAACCAAGAGAAAACTTCTCATTCTTTTTACTTTGCTGGCAGGAACACTGAAGGAAGATAAGGTTTAGAAGTAGATACGTGGATAATAGAAAAAATGAGATATAAATAGTCAAAAAGTCACGTATGTGTGTTGGTTTAAGGAATATTTTAGTCGTATTTCCCTTCCCTTCTTCTTGGGAGGGAAGTGTGAACCTGATCAGAGGAATTCATCGCGAACTATCAGCGGGCGATAATGTCTGCGGTCCCGGGGCAAATTCAGAGGCTCTCTTCCTCACTTCATCAGGAGAGCAAGCCTTTAAGAGCTCCGGCATCGTTCCCCCAGAAATGTTCCTATATTATACACGGCGCACCGCTTGTTTTTTAGAGGCTTGGGGTTGCGGCTCCGACATTAAGCAACCTGGAGGCGCCTCACTTAGCTGCCGCGGGAGAGACAAATATATCCTTGATTTCCCACGGGTGCTGGTGTTTTCCTGGGGGTGGGGTGAGAGGATGGGAGAGGGGAGAGTGAGCTAGGGAGGAATGGAGGCCAGGAGGAGGAGGAAGAGGAGGGGACAGCCCGAAAGCCTCACGCCACCACCTCGTCCGAATTCTGAAAACAGCACTCAAGTTAATTTGAAAACAACCGACCAATCAAAGAAGTCGGTGCAGCTCCCATCCCCAGATTAAAGAAGGTGCGCCATTGGAGGAGGACGCAGCGCACCCGAGGCGGCTCTTTTAATGCTGAGATGGTAATTTGGCGTTTTTCTCGTGTGAATGTGAGGCTAAAGGAAGCGGGGCCTGCCTTGGTGCTCGCTAATGGAGGCCCACGAGGAGCAGATGAAATGGAAGGAACGTACAAACTCCAACACCCACATGAAAAGTGCGGCACAAAACTGAGTTATGTACCTTGTTTGTAAATGAATGTCAGGAAGAGTACTTCATTCATGCACCTCACCAAAGCACTCCCTCTCACTCACAGAGATACAAAGATACATAAGGAAAGTAAGGCAGTTATCATTCCCAGTTGAATAAAAGAGAGGTTGCACTTCCCGTTAAAAAAAAAAAAAAAAAAGTACAGTGAGGAACACGTAAAAAAAAAAAAAAAAAAATCTGCTTTTCCATCTTATATCTGAAATGAAAAAAAAAAGTGGGAAGAAAATGTTGTCTATGATGTGTCTATTTTTTCAAAAATTATTTTCATGAACTTTCAAACAAATTCAGTATACTGTCGTAATGAACCAAAATCAACAAAGAAACATCCTAAGTTCTCTTCGTAATCAAACGTTGCCTATTACTTGGTATGTTCCTTAATTGCATGTCTATGAACCTCAGCATGTACATCACTGACACTCACTCCAGCGTCTCGTACAGAATCTGTAGTCTGTCAATTAGCAAACGGAGTCTACATATACTCGTGAAGCTGAAAGCAAGTTGTGTGTTAGAGGGACTAATCACAGGGCGGACACATGCAGCAACTTACAACACAGTCCATTGTTACCAGAGCTCGCTGTCCAGTCTTGGGGCACACGACAGGGGCCAGTGAGTCTTCTCTACAATCAACGACAACATTACAATACCGTCTAACTGCAGCCGCCAAAAGCGACTCCCAACACTAGCGGATTATTGGCAGTCGTGATGACAACCCTCAGTCGTACGTCGTCCATTGAGTATTGTCGGTCCGTCTTGTAACCTGGACACTCAAGGATGCTTCTAAGGTTCCTCTCCCTCACGAGACGCAGCAGCCAGCAACACCTACACCTCTTTGTACTTAATACTACGCTTTCCATTATATCCACGTGTGTGTGTGTGTGTGTGTGTGTGTGTGTGAGAGAGAGAGAGAGAGAGAGAGAGAGAGAGAGAGAGAGAGAGAGAGAGAGAGAGAGAGAGAGAGAGAGAGAGAGAGAGAGAGAGAGAGAGAGAGAGAGAGAGAGAGAGAGAGAGAGAGAGAGAGAGAGAGAGAGAGAGAGAGAGAGCGTACCTGAGTACTCATATGTTTGCGTGCTTGCCAGCGTGTGCATGCATGCGTAATAAGTGTTTATCAAGCAAAACTCCGCCATTCACAGCAGTGTCTTAATATGAAATTCGAAAACTTTGCTAAAACCCGTAATTACAATCAATGTGAATCGGTTTATTCACACGCTGCAGTTAGTGTTGCATCTTTGATGTATTATAAAGAAAAGAAAGTGAAAATTCCAAGTACCTTATGTGTCCAAGCCACGACGAACTTGAATAATAAATCAAAATTTTCTTGCTATCAAAGATATAAAAAGTCAATTCTAAACTTTGTATTATTATTCAACAGCCATTAAATCTTGCAGTGAAAAGAGTGCAGTAATTATTAAAGCCAGGCATGTCATTCAAGTTCACAGTGCCTAAAATTACTAACGGAGAGCCTCTCGTAGTCTTGTCGCGTAAGTTGTTACTACAAGTTACTGGATGAAACTTAGATTTTAGGAACGATGGCCGCGTGCCGCTCTTATGTCCCCGGTGGCGGCGTGCTGGCTGAGGTGTGGCTAAACAGGACGCAAAGAAAGGATGGAGGGGAGAGTTGCCTTACCGTGGCACTGAGAGAGAGAGAGAGAGAGAGAGAGAGAGAGAGAGAGAGAGAGAGAGAGAGAGAGAGAGAGAGAGACAGACAGACAGACAGACAGACAGACAGACAGACAGACAGACAGACAGACAGACAGACAGACAGACAGACAGACAGACAGTTTTAAAAAAGTATTTGCTACATACTTATGACCGAGTGCTGCTGAGATGTATACAAGTGTAGCCCTGCAATCCCTCCTGTGCACACCCCTCCCCTCCCCCTGACGTTAATAGCCCCGTACACACACCTACACCGTTAACGAATCCTTTACGGAGGCGGGCGTGGCAGGGAGTGCGGACATAAACAAAATTATCGCAGTGTTTACGACTGAGGGTCAACACAGCCACTAACAGGGAGAAGGTGTAACAAGGCAACACGTCGCCACGCTTCACCTTACACTTACACCGCCGCTGCCGCCGTCGACGCCACCAACCTAACTATACACTACTTCCGAGAGTTCCAGCCAAGCAGCTCCAGATAGAAAAAATATATATCTTTCCAACTCTACAGAAATGGGTATCTAACACGTTTTTTTGTTTTTCTTCTTCTTCTTCTAGATGTAAAGAGAAATACTATTGTAAGTACTTCCGTTCAACTAAAATAGTGTACTGTGTGAAAATTGTTTCCTAGATTATAGCAATTTAGTAGTATTTGGCCTTCCTTGAGTTCCTTTTAAGTTGCTTTTCAGTTACGAATATTAGAGTGAATTTAATCAAACTATCAAAGACCATCTAAAGAAGAAAAAGGTGACAAGGTAATCTGGTTATGTAATGGGTACCTTTAGCTAAATGTCTAGTATGGTGTCTAGATTTAAGATATAAACTAATGCTGAAGGATCTTCCGTAAGGGGCAAGGAGGAAGTACAAAGGAGGCGGTAGGAAGGTGAGTGCAGCCTCAGGCCACTGAAGAAAACATCAAAACATTAAGCAAAGAACAATACGAGTATCTAATGTGACCTCCATAACAGAAATTCCCTTGAGCATTAGTATGCCAGTATATTTACCCACAATACCACAGACTTTCATATCCAAAGAAATTATATATATATAAGCTTACAAAAACATGTTGGCTTCATCCCCACCAAAAGCAAGCCGCCAATAGAGCTGTCAGAATGTTGTGGCCAGAGCGGGCTGCGTCAGCAACTGTCACCACTATCACTGGCTCCAACGTAAAAAAATTCTCCCTTTGTCACGTGAAATTAGAGAGTTTTCTGCTCGCCCAAACAGAAATGGATAATGTGTGCTTTCAATGTCACACAATGAAGGGAGTAGACAACTCTTTTGTGGTATAAACTTTCTATTGCATCAGTCTTTTTTACGGGATTTTTCATCACTTTCCTTTTTGTTTCCGGTGGTGGGTGCGGTGCGGTGTGTGTTGAGTTTGCAGGGACGCTCGCTCGGCACAAGCATCACTTTGTTGGAGTTAACGGATCTGAGTGAATTGAATTAAAGTGTCACAATAATGAGGTCATATAACTCCGGCAAAGGTCAGAAGAGTGCTACCTCTCCCACCGAGGATGTCTTGGACAGTCAGCAAGAGAAGCATGCTGAAGGGTAATAATAGATTAAATAAAGTAATTATGAAAACTTATCATTTTCCAAACGGCAAAAAAATAAAAAAAATAAATAAATGGTGACGTACTAAAGAAAGCCAAGGAAAACGTGGACTGGGAGAAGAGTAAACGGGGATAAGAAGAAAGAGGAAGATGAGGATTAGGACGAGTGGGAGAACGTGATGAAAGAGAGGAACGATGACGACTTGAAAGACAAGAAAGAGAAGGAAGAGAAGGAGAAGGAGAAGAAGGAGGAAGAGCAGGAAGACAAGGAAGGGAAGAATGGGGCAAAGACGGAGGAAAACGACGACGACGAGAACGAGAAGGGTGCGAAAGACGAGGAGGCAGAGAAAGGGAAAGAAGCACGGGGAATAAAGGGCAGCAGGAGGGGTGGGCGGGCGGGCGTCAGGAGATTATTGTCGCCCGGGGCTGTCGTGTTGACTGAAAGATCCCGGCGACCGTCTTGGCGCAGACCAATATCCTCGGGAGCTCGGGAGAAGGAAGTGAAGTACAATGAGACTCCGAAACGTCCCCAGGCGAGGCGGCCTTCGTGCGGCGACATTGATCCAAGAAAATGCTTGGACCAGGACGCATGAACACGCCAGAGGAAAAAAAAATAAAGAGGGTAGCAAGAGAATTTAACGTAAAACAGATATTGGGTCCGGCCGCCCTCAGACGCTGCAGGTCTAATATATATGCGGCATAATCTAAGGCAGGGAAGTGTAAATACATCGCATTCGACGGAGCGCAAATCCTTTGAGAGGGATAAATATGCAATCTTCGACAGTAAGTTATTGCCTCGCTTACAAAGGTATTCCATGAATTCTGAGCGAGGTAAGATGGTTACACCGTAGGAAAGTTCATTTCTGGTCCGCTACGTTATAATGCTCGCCGCGTTGTCATCTACTTCTAGTCATTTGGTGAAACGGTCCAATTTACGCCGAATGAGGGATTAGGAGAGGCTGGCGAGGGTGCGCGGGAGGGAGGGAAGGGGGAGATTGAAGAGAGGAAGGGGGAGAGAGAGGTAGAGATGGCCAGGACGAGGCTCAGCCGTACATTTTACACTTTTGTTCACGTGAAACAGTTTCCACAAGAGACGTAAGAACAATAGGTGAGGGTGATAACGTGTGTGGGTGTCCTCGTGTTCTCCCTGGCCTTGCATGGGGTGTGAGGCCTGTGCTCGTAATAGTGATGGCAATGTGTGATAAGGAATCTTTGTACACAGCTGATCGGCATTCCTGTGATAAGTGTACATAACTATTGAGAAAACTTTTGTTGCTGTTCCCCCTAATTATCAATATTCCTTCCTCCACGTCTCGATCTCTATGATATCAACTAGCTATTTTTTTTTCCTCTTCTCAAAGAAATTTCCATTTCCTCTCTTGACCACTAATGGACTTCAGTTTTTCGTTATCAGAGGATTCCAGAGGCCTCCCACGTCAGAACTTTGTGACGGATGCTCTCCGTTAGGTTTAGATTTGACAAACAAAGAGAGGAAAATCTGTTATTCTTCAATGTGGCAATTTCCTTACTGCCATATATATATATATATATATATATATATATATATATATATATATATATATATATATATATATATATATATATATATATATATTATTTACCTATCTGACTTATTCGAATTCTTTCATCCCTTTATAGGTTTTCCTTCCTCCATTTCTCCTTATCTTCCTTCTCCATCTCCTCTCCTCCATTTCGGCCTATCAGATTCCTGCCTCTTTTCCTCTCCTCTTCCTCAACCTCCTTACTCAGAACTCAAGGAGAAATCCCTAAGATTTAACTCTTCCATTTGGGAAGGCTTTCACTGGGCATGAGGGTAATTTAAAGCTTGCAGGGAGAGTACAGAGCCAACCCCAGATATCGTAAGGACGAAATTCGACTTCACACACATACACCAACCAGCCGTACAGAGTTTGGTAAATGGGACAAGTCTGAACAATCCTACTTTAATTTATAGTGATCCTTATCATCTGTGATCGTTAAGACGGAATTGCTACGCATCGAACGAGGTTATCTATGATATTTTATATGATTATGTTATTCTGCTTAATATGATTCACATGTCCTCGTTGCCATGACGACCGGAGACGCTTAGAAGGTTCTTCCAAAGGCAGGCGATATGTTAGCATTAATCTCGTATGTTGTTTTCTCTCAGTTTATACCAGTGTGCGTTTCCTAATTGTTCTTCGATTTAATGCCAATGGAAGCAGACAGGTAAAATGTCTGGAAACATTTCGTCTACAGTTTAATGCACATCAATCCAGAGATGTTTGCTTAATCTTACAGGTGCACGCTTTCCTTATTACAAATCCTCAAAGGAGCTTCCCAACGCAGGACACTCAATACTATCCTCTCTCCTCCTCCTCCTCCTCCTCCTCCTCCTCCTCCTCCTCCTCCTCCTCCTCCTCCTCCTCCTCAACCTCCTCCTCTTCAGTCTCCTTCCCACACCACACTCCTGGTATACACCAGCCAGGCTCACCGCGCAACACTCCTTGCTCTCTCGTCTTGGTCAACGCTTCCCGAGCCTCATGTTTTCTCCCTCTGTGTGCACAACCAAAGACCCAACCACATCCTCCTTGGCCTCGGTCGCCCCCATCTCAGCGCAGTGTGTGGTGAGCCTGACCACCGCTGAGGATTAACCACCCGCCTTATTTGCACCTTCACGCCCGCTGATGGCAAGATAAGACTTCCAAAGGGACGCAGAAGGGGGAAGACGGTGCTCAGGCGGGAAGCTGGAACGAATTGGGGGTGCTCCTGCCGCGTCTACAGAGGACTAGATAATAATGGGGAACCACTAAAGCCTTATTTGCATCTGGCGATGATGGGGATGATAAGAATTGCCCGGGATCTTGGGAGGTGGAAGATGGGTGCTGGTGGTGAGCTCGCGGCAGTTTGCATCTCAGGATCATGGGGATTCGTAGTGGAAACTGGGCGGGTGATGCGTGGAATCAGCTGCTCATCTTATTTACATTTTTACAGCCGGTGAAAGCAGGTTGCGCAGCGATGGTAACGAAGAGCCACGGAAAGATGCCTTTCGTGGGTCTCGTAAGGGCGAGACTCAAGCATGTCTCGGTCGTCTCATCAGCAAGGAAAACCCGGAGACACGCGGCTGCCGGGGGGAAAACACCTGGGAGTGTCGCGAGTATTATGTAAGAGTTCATGAGGGATTCAAGGTACACGGGTGAACAGGGAGGGAGAGATCGATGTTTGCTCTTTTATTACTCACCCGAGTTACTGTCTCCCGGAGAGACTGAAAACATTGCCTCAAAAACTCCATCCTAGCAAGCACTGCACGTCCACGCATCTCCCCTGAAATTATAAAGAGGTATGGTGGTGGCACGGTCGTAAAATGGCACCAATCCGTAACGTACTCGACTCAGCATAAAGGAAACAAAAGAGATTACTGTTTTAAAAGATAAATTAGATATTCGACGAGTGGCTTTCGAATCGTATAAAGGAGACACCCCTGTAAAATGGTCAACTTGCAGTCCGTTCAGGGCTGAAGTAAAAGACAAGTAAAGATATTATTCGTGTGGTAGATTCTTGTTATTTTCTCAGCTTCCAGTCCGGTCAAATCTATCCTTTCTGTCCTTCTTGATCTCTTTTCTGTGGTTTATTGTTATGTCAGATGTAGAAAGGATATTGGCATATTCTTGTAGTTGATTCGTATTACTTTCTTAGATTTCATTTCAATTGTACATGCATATATGTCTTGTGCTATTCTTGACTTCCTGTGTTGAATTTTTTTTCTGTAATTCGATTAACACTCATGCAGTTATAAGAGAAACCCTGCTATGTTCGTGTAGTAGATTCGTGTGGTCTTCTCAAATTTCAGTTCAGGCAATTCTACCTATACTTTCTGTTCCTGACCTCCTCCCTACTCGTTGTTATTACACGAAGCCCATTATACAAAAAAAAAATCATATAAGAACAGTTCTCTTTATCTAATTTGCATTGTCTTTTCATACCATAAAGGAAAATTCTATGCATACTTTCTATCCCCTTCTTGATTCTCCCCCTTTTTTTTTCATTTTTCTATTTCATCTCTCGGTTGTTTCCGTTAGGGATCGTCATAGCTGATCAATTTTCTCCAACTCCCTTGAACTTCTGCGTTTCTCTCAGCCATACCCAATACAAGCATGTCCTCTTTCACTCCCTTTCTGTTGTTTGTTGCTGTTTAAAGAATATCTTCTTGCTTGTCAAACACTGCTGAAGGGAACAAGTGAGCACAGAAGAATAACCACGTGTCCGATTGTCCCTCCACGAGCCGCACTGTTTGCTCTCTGAAGACAAACACCAAACGGAAACACAAGGGACGCATTGTTTGCCTCGGCAGTCTACTACATGTGCTGCAGATCAATCAGCGGGTGTCAAAAGTAAGCCTAACAAGAAGACTGCCTCGCCATATGCGTTAATCAATGGCGACCGATAGGAAGTTGATCGTTCGACAATATTGCGTGGTCTAGAGTGCGGCTGAGGAGTTGCTGGGTGACGGGACAATCATTACGGGATATTATTAAACAGAAAACAATCACTTTGTTATAACACACACTGTAAAAGCTCACTAGAGAACTACATGATTTATTCTAATCCTTGTTCACCACCACGAAAAAGGGAAAAATCTTCTTCATGAAGGTGAGTATCATTACACACAGCAGTCATTTTCAACTCGTCATGGAATGCAGAGAAATTCGTTGTAAGTGAAGTGGAAGTAATGGTGTTTACTGTATGGCCGAGCCGACACCTGTCACCCCAATTACCTGGACCATAGCAAAGCCGGTAGTAACACGGCGCTGACACCTGAGGTCATCAAACACTTGCGCAGATGAGCTGACGTGTTGCCCTCTAACGTGCCTCAAAAATAAAAGCGTCTCTGTGTTTAAGAGAGAGAGAGAGAGAGAGAGAGAGAGAGAGAGAGAGAGAGAGAGAGAGAGAGAGAGAGAGAGAGAAACACACGCGCACACACACACACACACACACACACACACACACACACACACACACACACACACACACACACACACACGAACCCTGAGAGGCAGGCAAAGAAACAACGTATCCCTAATCCTTCACTAAACAACCTTATGTGGCAAAGTTTGCTTGGCAGACGAAAAGATTATCCACATCCCAGTTCAGCCTCCACCTCTTTCGGTAAGACTAGCGATTTATATTGAATAATTGACTGATTGATTGATCGATTGCGTGAATGAGTGCATGAGTGTAGGAATGACTGAATTAAAGCTCCAGGGATAACATAGCACCACAAACTTTGTGAAGTAACTGGAACAGCGAAGTGTGAATCAGGTACTTAGAAATAACACCACATACTGATATATAATCTGCCGAAAATTTGTTAAAAATGCGTGAGAAAGTACAGTAGAGATAATCACGCATTCAGATACAAGCTTGCCACCTCCACACTAACAAAGGCAACCCCAGTGCTCTCAGAATAAAGTACCCTGAGAGGCAAACTTCCTCAACTTCCTTCGGCCTTTATACCCCGCATGGCACAGCAGCGATATTACCAATTTGGAAAGGCTCAGCAAATAGGCATTCGTGTTTGGAAAGGATATAGAATACTCCATAAGCTACTCCGCTTTAATGAAATATGCAGTCATCCTTTAAGTGCATGTCAGTGTTGCGCTTGTCCCACTGAAGGTGTTGGGGGTGGTGAGGTTGAGATGGTGATGGTGACGGCAGCAGTGCTAGTGATTGGTGGTGAGGACTGCATGGACTTAAGTGCCAGTACACCAAAGCCTCTAGCACCACCTTCGCCAACGCCGCCGCCGCCGCCGCCCCAGCACACACCCACTAAGACAGGTATCATTTCCTCAATCTCCCTTGCATATAATGGCACGCCTCTGTCCCTCCCATCTTGCTTGTGTGGCAATCTTGCGCTTCCTCTCGTGTGCTGTTCTCCCTTCGTCCTGTGCCGCTGCACCAAGCCTCCCCACCTTTACTATCGTCCACAGTTTCTTGTGTTGCGATAATACTCGAATCTCCTTTAAAATTCCCCCACCTGGTTCCTCCCGCGCGCGTCCCAACTTATTATCAGCATGTGTTCCAATACCCATTCAACGCTGCTAGTGCGCCGCAGCTATACATTACTGAGGAATCAGTTTCGTATTAATACAAATTTTTCCTACTTTTGAGATGTTGCATATTATGCACGCTTCAGTTGGCGCAAAATTTACGGGCAGTATTTTAGCTGCCATTGAGGTCCTCACTAGTTTTGCCGGGTTCTTAGCCATTCCGCGGCAGTAATGAACAGTCGCCGAGGTTGGATCGGAAACGACATTACCATGATATAAGTGGCACTTATTCCCCGCATCGCGGAGCGAGGAGGTGGGGAGTAGAGGGAGAGAAGGAAGAGAGAGAGAGAGAGAGAGAGAGAGAGAGAGAGAGAGAGAGAGAGAGAGAGAGAGAGAGAGAGAGAGAGAGAGAGAGAGGGGGGTAAAGGGGGAAGGAAGAAGTAGTGTTGCACGGTAGGAGGGGTGAAGGGAGAGGGGGTGGTTGGAGGGTGGGGCGGAGATAGGAGAGAGGAGGGAGTGTTGGTGGGTGAAATGGGAGAGAGAGGAAGGAAGGGTGTTGGGAAGGGGGGAGGGAAGGAAGGAGGGAGCAGGTTATAGAGCCCTTGCCTGCCAACGTGAAAGCTTCTCAGGACAGCGAGGTTACTCCAGATTAGTTATATTTCCAATTAAATGAATCCAAGAAATAGTGCAATATTGGTGCCTCGCAAGTCTGCTTCGGGCGGAGGGGGAGTGTGGGGAGAGGGGCGTGGTTCCCATGAGCCGTTCTGGGGGCCTTGCAAGGTTTCGGGTCCAACAAGAAAAAAACATCTAATTTCGGCTGCTTCAGATAATCTCATCAAGGCAATGTTTAGAATGCATGTGAATGAGCTCAGGTCTTCAGTTTTCCCCCTATACTCGCCAGACGAAGATTATCAAAACAGCCATGGAAGGTTCCCTCAACCTTGCCAGACGTCCCTCCCGCACCTTGCTCCTCACGCCTACACAGCCCCATGCACTCTGCCCGTCCTATGGCCTTAAAAACACTGAATAAACTGGAGAAGACGGGAAGTGAGAGGCAGGAGGAGGCCGCCATTCCCCTCAAACAAAGTGAGAAATAACGGGTCTCTGCGACACTCGCCCTCCACCGCGGCCACCCTGGACGACATTACGACAGGCATTAAGGACAAAATGACCCGGAATCCGGAGTCGCAAGTCTGCTTAATGGAACGATTTGGACCACTTGCACGGCGAGGGGCGAGCGAGGGAAGGGGGGGGGCAAGGAGTGGGGAAAGAGGGGTGTGGGAGAGAGGAAGAGGAGAAAGGAAGGAGAGGCGGAATCACGCAATGTGGGAATAGCAAGTGTATCAAAGTTCCAGTTTTGTGAAGACGCTGGTATCAAAATGCTATTAAAGATACTGTCACATCTTGTTAAGGTTTTCTTTAAGGGAATACGTAATAAATGGTTGATAATATTGTTTACTTATACACACACAAAATAAGGTCACTGTATTAGATTCTATGATACAACAAATAATATATTACTCCAGGTAATTATTCTTTAGTAGACTTTAAAATTCTAATCCAAGAATTACTAAAAAATGTGACATTTTCCTTTTTATTTTCCAAATTAAGCTTGAAAATCTTCACATATCATATAATATTACCAACATCTACGTATGACACAGAGAATGAACCCCGGATCCTGTGCCAGTGTCGCTCTTATGTGTTGCAAGAAAACGTGCGCCGGAAAACCCAAGCCTAGGAGAGGCAGCCTGCGTGGCGCGAGGGAGCCAGCGCAGGGCCGCCACCCGCCACCTCCACACGCAAATTTCGGCTCCTCTACCCCTCCTTACGTCCCTCAGTAGTACGAACGTGAAGTCTTGCTGGGGTATTTTCATCGTGGTCACATTCTTTTCGTGTTGCTTGAAGAAAATACAAATACAATAACAATAATAATAATAATAATAATAATAATAATAATAATAATAATAATAATAATAATAACAATAATAAAGAATAGATAAAAATCACACTGGAATTAGAACTATCATCATCATCATCATTATCAGCCTCTGCAGTTTCACTACGGAGAGGAAAGGAGCAAACTTAACCACAATTAACCTACAGCAAACGTGGTAATTATTGAGGAGATATGACCTCTCTAATAAAACCATAACTGTGTAACGCTCACCCGTAAATTTCGTAGCGTATCCTTACCAAAACAAACCTCATCACTATCATCATCATCATCAGCCTCTACGTACTTCCCTCCCCCCACCCCTCTCATCCGTACCCGTAAGTTCTAAACCAAAGTCATCCTTACTTAATCTAATACATACTCAAATATCTCTATTACTACCCACGTGCGAATACCAGATATGATATGTCCTACTTTAGCTTCACCATAACAAGTCACAGAGGAATTGTAACAGGAAAATTAACTGACAATCTAGCAATATTTAGCTTTCTTTACCTGTTAACGACGTGACACACCTTTCTGGTCTCGTCCTGGGCTCACCATAACTCCTAGCACCAAGGAACACTGGTTTTAGTAACGGGGACAGCTTTTTATGGGAGAAAAAATGATAAATAATGAACGTAAACACTGACACACCTTCACAAGGAAAACACGCGGTCACTTATGGCAGCGTTTTGAGTTACCAGGTACTAATTTCATGTCATTCATTGAAATTATTCTTCTCGTGGGAAGAAAATGCTTAAAAAATAAATAAAATAAAACTAAAAATACGTTGAAACATTGAAATATGAAAAAAATGAATTGAATTGGGCACTGATTGCTGATAGGCTACTAAACACAAGTTACTATCGTACCAGCTGCAGAAGTGTCGTACCCTCAAGCCTCTTTATTGTAGGATTTACTTTGATATTCATATACTTAATTCTCTGAAGTTTGTTTTATTCATATGATGATGATTGAATACTAAGGAGAGTATTCATTATCTTGGTAGCAGTAGAAGACAAAATACTGCCACAATGAGAGATAGAATATGGGTTGATTATAAAAGAATAAAGGGAATAGAAGACATGATACAATAGGTCTTATGATTCACAGACCAAACTTTTTTTTTTTTTGTAGCCTCTTCAGAAGATACTCTAAATCGCTGGTCTGGATAACGGTCAGTGCTTTGGGTAGGCTAGTCCACATCGAGTTCCACCATTGTCACATTCTCCTTAGATGCTTCTGTAAAAGACCACTCACCTCTGAAGTGCTCATTTGGCTCACCTTGAGTTCCTATTTAATGTAGAAGTAGGATAATAGGTTTCTAGTTAAAGACATTCAATGGAACGTATAATTTTATTTCTTCATATTTACAACTAGCAATTGTCTTACGTCTGGCAATGCTGCTCATCCATGGCTAGTTCATGCGCAAATTATCTTACACTTGTTATGTCCTCGAGGTGTAATATAGTGTGTTATTCACCTATCTCCTCATGGGTTATAAAGGCATGACTGAATTGTATTGTAACACACACACACACACACACACACACACTCTCTCTCTCTCTCTCTCTCTCTCTCTCTCTCTCTCTCTCTCTCTGAACGACAGAACGAAATTAAAGATAACACGCTCACAGGGCCAAAACACACAAGTTTCTCGCCAACCTTGTCCGCCAATTAGAACCAATCGTGACAAGTTTCGTCCACTCCACAGAAAACCAGAGAAGTGGAGGACAGCAAAGATAGAAAGAATTTGAAGGCCAGAGAGAGAGAGAGAGAGAGAGAGAGAGAGAGCGAGGAAAGATTCAGTTGTCTGTCACAGAAGAAAGACTGGGAGGCGGCCATCTCGGGGCGGAAACGCAATTACGGAGGTCCGATGGCTGGGTCCTTCAGTTCTCTCCACTATCGACCCCCTGGACCTGAGGAGAAAGAGAAGGAGGAGGAGGAGGAGGAGGGAAAGGAGGAGAAAGAACAAGCGGACGACGACAATGACTAGGAGGAGGGAAAGGAGGAAGAGGACGAGGAGGGGCTGAGGGAGGAGGAGGAGATTGAGGAGAAAGAGGAATAATGAGAGGAAAGTGACACTGACATGGTAAAGATCCAAGAAGATGGAAAGGATAAGAAATTACAGATACATAAATGTGACTTCTACACCACCACCACCACCACCACCACCACCACCACAACAACAACAACAACAACAACAACAACAACAACAACAACAAAGAGATGGAAAGTTGAGCACGGAGAAGAGGGAAGAGTGAAGAGGAAAAATATACTATAGGAAGAAAAATAAGGAAGAGGGCAACAAGTGCAGCGAGGGGACTACCAGCAATGGGTGTGAGAAGGAGAAAGACAATAAAAGTAATATTACAAAGAGGGAAAATAGGACGAACTATTCGGTAAAAGAGAGAATAATGCAAGGAAAAAAGGAGATAACATTAATGAAAAATAGGAAATGACTAAAGCTATATCTAGTAATCAAATTAAATGAGATGAAAAGGCGAAAATGTATGTGATTATTAATTATAGTGGAACATAAATATGGGTAAGAAAAGGAATACTAGATAATAATTAACACCAATATCAAAATAAAAGAAAGAAATTGTAAACTTATCCACATAGGAAAAGGGAAAAACTCATCATTCACTGAAAAATAGAAATACATGTTAGATTTCACTATCAACTGTGAAAAAAATACATAGCACTTAATGATACAAACATAATGATACTCGTCACTTTAAAACTGTCACTCTTTTTAATATATACTTATGTAAACTATTCTCAAATGACACGGTGATTTGACATGACATATTTGCTCAAGTTTGCCTCATATCAGCACAAAACGCCTACCCACTCCACTTCCTCCTCCCTTCCCTCCGTGTACCTTCTGCCTTCTGTTTCCCTTTCCGTCTCCTTCCCTCTCTTCTCACCCTCCAGCTTTACCCTTGACACACCCTAACTTCCTTAGCCTCAGCCTCTCCACCTCCTGTCCCACTCTTCCTCTCCTCGCTCCATACATTCTGTGGCTTTCCTCACCCCTGTCAACACTCACCTCACTTAACGCTCACCACACGGCCACTTCCCTCACCTCATAACTTGATATCGGTATTTTTTCCCCTATAAATAGTGTATGTTTCTCTCACCCTGATCAAAAGGGATGCATGATTACGTAGTTACTGAACATGCACTTAAGGGGGAGAAAATTACATGCACTATCATGATCAAAACGCGTTTTGAAAAGTATATAATAAAAAGATAATAGGTTTCAGTGGAAATTGGAGTAAGAAAACACGAAATCAGGCCACGAAAACGAAGGAAATGAACCCCAAGGAACTTAATCAACAGGACGAATAATTAGACCAACATCGCCATAGGAAGAAATACTACTACACAAATAAATACTACTCATATATATTCCAGCGAAGACCCGGCCGCTGAACACGAACCAGCTGAGTTTGACATCTGAAGAAAAGGAGAGAAGGAAAATTCACTGCTGGTAAACGACGGCGTAGGAAAAAAGAGAAGGACCGCAGAGGAGCTGAGGGGAGCCAGAAGACGAGGGGCAACGCTGGAGGCGGATCGAAGAGTGCAAATGATGGGGTCGGGCGGCGAGGGAGTGAGGGAGGGAGGGAGGCGAGAGGGGGCAGCGGAGGAGGTGGAGGGTGAAAGAGGGGATCTGGTGCGAAAGAAAAAGATTCTGATCAGAGGGGCGATAGGCCGCAGGGGTGAGTGGGAGCCGACACAAAATGGAGTACAAGGGAAATGAGATGGAGAGAAAATTAGAGTGAACACGAGAAGGGGGAGAGAGAGAGAGAGAGAGAGAGAGAGAGAGAGAGAGAGAGAGAGAGAGAGAGAGAGAGAGATAGCAGACAGCAGACAGATAAACAGATAGACAGACAAACAGACAAAATGTATAGCAAATATATGCAAAACATACGGAGAGATAGACAAAAGGAGAGAGAGAGAGAGAGAGAGAGAGAGAGAGAGAGAGAGAGAGAGAGATGAATTAGTATGTTGTTTTTTTTCCTTTTTCCATTCTTTTCTTCACTGTTATTGTTACCGGGGAGAATACAGTTTAGTCTGACCTTCACCTGCTTCCTGTGTTCTGGGTAGTGTTGTTGTCCATTAATTGCTTGGAACAGTCTTCTTTCTCCATCCTTCATCCTTGAGAACATTTTCCTCTGAAAGAAGGTAACAATGGTAGAGTACGAAATTCAATAACTTGAACAAGAAGCTTTAAAAAATTAGAACAAATTTATGGAGAGGGATAATAAGTAGATACATTCTATACAGACAACCAAATATAGACGTGATAACTCCTTTTATATCTCTTTATATTCTTACATTCTCATTACATTTACATCCACCACAGACACTTCCCAATATCCATTACTTCATACGAATTAAACCCACAATACATATCATATTCCAGTTCCTATTGCATTTACATCCACCACAATCAACTTCCAATGTCCATTACTTCGCAGGAGGTAACTCGCCATACATATAATATTCCAGTGCGCTCTATACATTGAGGGATGAAAGTCTTAAGAAAAACACATGAAGGGGAAGCCGGGTAGTTCCTCAACCCTGGCAGGGAAAGAAAAGTTAACACCAAGCACAGGCTCAAGTTGCGTTCAAAAAGATGAGAAAGAGAGAGGGGAGTAAAGAGCGAGGAAGGAGTTAGAGGGGTGAGAACCAGAGAGAGAGAGAGAGAGAGAGAGAGAGAGAGAGAGAAAGAGAGAGAGAGAAAGAGAGAGTCAATGAAGGCGAAGGAAGTGGAGTGGAGGGTGGAAAGTCCATGTTATTGACTGAAATAAGAGTATAATATCTATTGAACTTAGCTGTATCGCTCCATTCACGTGTGTGTGTGTGTGTGTGTGTGTGTGTGTGTGTGTGTGTGTGTGTGTGTGTGTGTGTGTGTGTGTGTGTGTGCTGAAAGTGAACAGCTGTTGTGAGATGGATGTGAGGAAGGCGGGAGGCGTTACTGGTGAAAGAGAGAAAGGATAAGAGAGGAGGAGGAGGAGAAAGAGGAGGAGGAAGAAGAGGAAAGGGGGGGAAGCAGTGTTGGTGGAGAAAAGGCCGTGGGCGTGTGTGAAAAGACGAGAGAGAGAGAGAGAGAGAGAGAGAGAGAGAGAGAGAGAGAGAGAGAGAGAGAGAGAGAAAATATCTGAGTTGCGGAGGAAGAGAAGTAAGAAAGGAATGAGGGAATGAGAGAAGAGAGCAAGAGGAGGTCGAGAGAAGAGGGAGAAGGAGAGAGAGCGAGAGTGGGGGAAGGATGTGTGGGAGGAAGAGATGGAGGGAGCGAACGAGAACTGAAAAGAAAGCACCTTTAACATTTCACCCTTGACAATAAAACCACGCCAAAAGGAGAAAGAATACAGACAGACAGCAAGAAAACGCAGGCGGGGATAAAAGCTGCCAACCACTACAGCGCAAAGAGAAAGTCTCACTAAAACACACAAAACTCTACAAAGAACAGGAGGAAGACAAAGGGAGGAAGGAAGCCTGAAGAATAGCCACCAGGCCGGACTCGCCAATGTTCCCGGTAAAGAGAGAGAGAGAGAGAGAGAGAGAGAGAGAGAGAGAGAGAGAGAGAGAAGGGGGTGAGGGAGGGCTTGGGAACCTTCCTTGCTGGCGTCTGGGAGGGAGTGCGAGTGCGAGGAGAGGAGGGAGAGAGAGGAGAGACGGAGAGGGAGGCGAGCGAGAAGGTGCCGGAGGAGAGGGGCTGCTCGAGAGAGAGAGAGAGAGAGAGAGAGAGAGAGAGAGAGAGAGTGAGAGAGGAAGGCTCTTGGGCCGGGGCAGCAGTCGATGAAGAAAATGGCGGGGAATTCACGAGGGGACGAGGGGAGTCGGGCTGGCGGAGGAGGAGGAGGAGGAGGAGGAGAAAGACGAGGAGGAGGAAGAGGAGGGAGGCAAGGAGAAGGCCGGCTTGTGGAGAGGCGAGGAAAGATGGTGTTTATCGTTCCTCTTTCACCTCCTCCTCTTTCTACTTAGTTACCCGTCCGCCAACCCTAAAACGCTCGCGTGCATGCATACACACACACACACACACACACACACACACACACACACACACACACACACACACACATTAGCGATGAGTCGCCGCCTGTGTCTCTTACCACGTATCGTCTGAGTTTCTCTTCAGTTCCCACAAGGTGATGTGAATAAATTGGCGCGACATCAGCGCGGCCTAGTCATTGTTCACCAAGAACACTTCATGACTCGTACAGAAAGTTCGTAATTAGCAAATGCCGCGTCACTGCACTTCCTTTTAGCTGTAGAGTTATTAGAAAAGTTAGATGCGCCTTGTTAATGCCAACAACAGCAGGCCCAGACGTGTCGGTGGTCATCGGACACAAAATAGGGTGAAGAATTCATATACATATCTGGAATGCCGACTACTTTAATTGGAGAAGTTGGCAAACTATTGTAAAGTTCAACAATATTACTACAACACTTTAAATACTTTGTTCATAGATTGCAGAAGAGTCTAGAGGGGTTTTGTTACTTTTCTCGCTGTAGCTGTCTGGGGGAAATAGCTCGCCAGGTCACGGTGGATCTTATCTCCTGAAGGAGACAGACACAGCTAGTGGTATGAGGAATTATATAAATGTTCGCCTTTAATCACCAATGTGAGCTCAGAGAACTTTACCTCTTCATTTCTGAATAAATTCCTGGAAAATGTAAAGATTGAAAATGATTTCTAAGGAAGACAATGACGAGCACAGCAATCATTAATACACAAACCTTTATCCCTTGAACACAAAGCAAAGCCAAAGCAACTCGCAACTATTTATGCTTTAATTTCTACCAAAATAGTTCGCTGTATGCATGTAATATAACTTCCCATTTTACTAAACAACTAAATGTTTATCAATTCAAATGTGTGCATAGTTTTAACGGAGGCACAACTATCCCTGCGGTATGCCGTTAATTCTATTTTTATACACGTGTTTTCTCTCACACTTCCTCTCATCGCAACGCCTGCCTCGGCCTCCCTCACATCCCCCCGGGCCCTTGCCACTTCCCCTAACCCCGTAACCACCGTAGGCCCTTGTCACATCCTCTGGGCCTCCGTTACTTATCTATGCACATGCCGCATGTCCTGTTATATCCTTTGGGCTCCTGCCTCATTCCTCGATTCCTTGTCACATTTCAGCCAGTCACATCCCTCTACCATTACTGTCACCTCATCCTGACCCTCTCTCTATCACATTACCTTATGTTCTTAGCGCTGTCACATCATTTTGAACTCCTGCCATGTCACTGTCACCTCTTTTACATTATCTTAAGCTCACTTCACATCACCCTCATCTCATCACATTTTCATCCCAATGTTGCATCACCGTCACATCTCATGAATCCCTTTGTTATATCGTACTGGGTTTCTCATGGTGTTCGTTTTGTTTGAATTTATTTTCCCATATATTCATCTGAGCCACTTTTCACACTCACCCGAGATACTTATCACCTTGAGGGACCTTTCTGTCACCCTGAGTTTCCCCTCTGTTTTTCCACTCACCACCATTACCACCACTACCACTACCATCATCACCACGGCCTCCTTTTCCTTCATCTCTTTCTTCTCCATCTCCCCAACTCCTCCTGGCCCCCATTCTTCTGCTCCTCCTCCTCCTCCTCTTCCTCCCACTTCACCGCCTCCACTACCACCACCGCCCATCGGAGCGGTAGCCAAGGCCCCAGTTAACCTGCCTCGAAGA
>NC_059302.1:5713424-5720924 GCF_017591435.1 Portunus trituberculatus | reverse complement strand
TGAGGCGTCTGGAAGGGAAATGTGGTAGGAATACATGTGGGAATCTACAAGTTGCGTAAGTCATAAGTGAGTACCGGTGAATTTACTACAGGTGTTCTTTGCCACTGTCGCCATTGCTGTTATCTAACTATAACAAAGCGTTAACAGTGTCACTATTCACCAATAGTATAAAACTAGAGTATAAGACTTTTTTCACCCACACTGTTCCTACTGCTACTGCAACTGTACACTCGGAGAACTACAAGTATCGTTACGCTATCAATTCCGGTAATTCCTTCGCTGCTGTCGGTATATGTTCAGTACACAACCGTAGCAGTATATCTACTCACTCTAAGTATTGGTGTACAACAATCATGACGGTGCAACTTGATATTTAAGCTGCTACGCTTCCCACCAAACATTACCCAACCCACGCCCGTGTTCCTGCAGCCTGTCTACTCCCAGCGCCAACTTCAAGGTAGCATGCTCCACTCTCGACTTCCCTGATCTGACCACTGACCTGATCCGATATGACACCACTCGCTTACTTGTTCACTTGTTGATATACGTAGGTTTGCACTAAGAAATTCAGCGCCTCGTCTCGACCTAGCAATGGTAATCGAATCAAGCTCATCGCCTCACGACATCACAGTACATTAATCATTACTTCTCAAGTCTGCCTTTTGTAAGACTAATCATTCCTTCAACCCTTCAGACCCGCCACACTCATTCACTCACTCACTAACTCGTATTTCTCAGTAACGCTATTACCTTGAATATCTAGGAATTGAACTGGGATTTTTTTAGCCTACAGAGTCAAATTTCTCGTGTATTTAGCATGTAAGTCTAGATTTTACTGAACACTATGAGTCAAAATCATAAGTTATTCTTTTTGTTTTGGGATGGTATGTGTGATTTGTTATGTTTCCTCTTGCTCAAAATGGTCCCTGTTCTCCTCCATGTAAAGTACAATGTCCTGCCCTGACCTCCAGCCATTGTCCTTATTTCCCTAGGGTCCGTCCCCCTCTAGCAATAACCCACACGGGCCAAGTCTCAAGGCTCTACTTCTCCTCCTTCTCCTCCTCTTCTATTTTCTCCCTCCCTGTTGTAGCACCCCTCCTTCCCCTTCTCACTTCTCTTCTCATTCCCTTCCTCGGCTCCCTTCCAACTCTACTTGATGGTGTGTTCTTTTTCCCGCTGCTACATAGACGGATGAGTTACCTAATTTTCCATTCCTCAGCCTTGCCCTGTCTCGCCCCGCAGCGTCTTTGCATCCCAGCCAGACGCTCTCAACACACGCAGGAGGAGTCAGACGATACACTGTTAAGGGGAGGGTCAATTTATATGCATCTCTTTTATCACGACTGTCTTACATAAGCGAGTAAACAATGGTAAGAGAAGGAGGTGCTAAAAGCCAAGAGAATACTAGGCGTTTATCTGCTGGCTGTCATTTCATCCCCTCTCCCTACATCCCATCAACCGCCAGCCCCTATCTAGTACTCCCCTCTCCTTCCCTCCCCAACACACGTGGTGACGGCGCTTCCCCTAACTTGAGCAACAGATAATGGCTCAGATAAGGACACAGATCCCCACTGTGGTATGTGCACTGCAGACACCAAGTTAAGTCCCTCGGTGGTGGAGAGTTGGTGTAGTCACAGTGTGTCGTGTGATGTTGCTGTGGCGGGGTTGTGGTGCTGGTGGCGGGTTGTGGTGGTAGTGTAGTAGTGTACGAACGTAAAGTCTTTTTATTGCTATTTTGTGCGTGAATTTTGCCGAGAGTGGTTGCGTTTTCATATCGAAGTGAATTATCATTTGCTATATACATGTAATCCTGAAACGCGTATGATGGGCTTTGCTGTATTTTGCCGGTGGAAGGATTGGATCGCTGAGTATTAAAATCTTTGTCAATTACCGGGACATAAAATGAATGTACAGCATAATGCAATAACGAACGCATTCAGACACGTAATATCCTGCCTACTTTATAATGCTGTTAGTATACTCGGTAGCGGCTATAAACTATACACATGGATTTATATTATTCATGCAGTGTTAAGAACTTCACATTGACCGGTTACCTGTCACTTCCTTTCGTTCTTACTTATTGCTAGCACACTTTGTATCCACCAAATGGTTTATCTGTCTCTCTCTGTCTCTGTCTATCTGTCTGCTTGTCTGTTTATATCCATTCCTCTCCATTATATCTCTTTTCTTTGTCTGCATCAGAGAGAGAGAGAGAGAGAGAGAGAGAGAGAGAGAGAGAGAGAGAGAGAGAGAGAGAGTCTACTTATCTTCGTCTTGAGACTGTGATCCTTCACGTCTCCTGTAATGAAACGTCCAATTAGAAATAAGAGTTTTCTCCAGTGTTGGATTAAAACTTGAACGATGTGCAGCTGCTGGGCGAGAGCGGAATGATTTGTAGGCTGTGGGTGTATTGCAGCGACCCAAAGTAATTAATCTTTACTTATGAAAATGGACTGCTCAGTTTGTATTCTGGGTTTAGGCCTCAAGTAAGGGGCCGCCAGACGTAAGGAGAATAAGGACTGGCTATATTGTGCTGCGTCGTGGAAATATTATTGTTTGTGTTTTGAGGGAATGTATAGCTGAACATTTAGATCGATTCCTGGTTGTAGAATTTCTCTCTCTCTCTCTCTCTCTCTCTCTCTCTCTCTCTCTCTCTCTGGCTGGAGTCCGATTAGGAAAACGTGTCACCAGTGATTTCCCATTATCTCCCACACATTAAGTGCGTCATCATTACGGCGCTCTCTAACCTTTCTAGATTTCTGAAAAAAATGTGTACCGCTTAAGTATTGAAGAAATATCGTAGCGGTGAAAAAAAGATGTCTATAGTTACTTTCTGGGAAGGTTAGTATGTCAAATCTATTCACAATGTCAGTACCCATTGCTTCATGTTAGACAGCGTTGTAGTTGAGACGTGGTGGTCAAGAACATGTAGGACAAGGGGCAAGATGAATGTGTCAAGAAACAACTCAGGATATGAAAATTAGATGGTTCTCTGGTGCTTACTTACTACTGTTATCACTTTCAGAAGATAAGACGTTGTAAAATAAGGGAGGCTGCAAGAAGCTATGAAGCCTATATGCATATGGCAGTCCCTATGTGAAATAAAACTACCTATCTACAATATGATATCACTTTTAAGTAGAGAAATTGTTATATATGCAACGAAAAAAAAAATAATGAATGTCAATACCTGCGTTGGCTATTCATTAATTCTCAAAACGTCACAAAGGGTCTAAGTACAGATTGCCTTGGAAGTAAGGATAAGAATATGTCCGTCAGGTCAAGGAACGCTTCCACTCATTTGAACCTTGGGTCATTCATTCATTCAATCAGCCGGGCAGGCAGTCAGTCAGTCAGCCAGTGAAGCTGTCAGTCAGCGGTAAAGAATGGATCGAGAGGGACCAGTCTGCGGTGTGGGAAAGGCAGGCAGGCAGGATTTCAGGTATTCCGTCACAATACGCAAATAAATCCGCAGTCAGAGTAATGAAGTTATTTAAAGAGAGGGGAACAAACAAACAAATTGATCTTGTTAAGTTCCCCTCAGCGGCCATGGTACTATCCCTTGCTTGGAACTATACATTTATTTCTATTAGTTTCTTGATCTTATAGCTCCTTAAAAAGACTATTATATTTACTATTCCGAGAGGGAAGGATAAGAGATCGTTCCACTTAAAAATCCAGTTAAATCAACGATTAATGCAAATATCTATTTCGCGCCGATCCGAAATGTTGAGTTGCTACCCGTCTCGGGATTCGTTCAACTTCAGCGGGGACCGTAATCCCTCAGATCAGGTCCTCGATACTGGCTGTATGTCCGCCTCCCATGGCAAGCGTCCACCGTTCCGTCATAGTGTTGATGGCTGGCACAGGAGACAAAATATCTCTGTGCGACACTGTCATTCCAGGTAGGCAGGACGGCAGCGGCAGCAACGTCCGTGACCTTGACGATGCACCTGTACTCCCTGTGCCTCGCGCACCACTACGTCCTCCTCCCCTCTCACTCATCCCTCGCCCCGCTCTGTTGCAGCCTGGCGCTCCCGCCCTCCTTCCTCCCCCACTCTCTCTCACTCCTCCCATACTCACACTCTCCACCTACATTCATTCATAGCTCTCTTTTACTCCCTCAGTGTTACTCTCGCCTCCCCCCCTCTCCCTCCTCTCACTCTCTCTAGCGTGCTAACTCTACCCCTCTCCCTCCATGCCTGCCTCCCTGTCCCTCTCTCCCTTGGCCTGCTTGCCGCAGCCTGGACCCCAAGGGTGCTGCAGTATCCGCGTTACTTCGTGTCTGGATATATACACAACGCCATTTAATTTCCCAGATTGGTAAAAATAAGACAGATATTTAGAGAATGTTGTTTAGAACGACAATGGGACTCACCAAAGTAAATAATTTCGGATTTATTGCTGTATTTGTAGTTCCCTGTTTTCACAATTTCTCTGTGTTCGACTGTGATTGCGGTTGTAAAGGAAAATTTCATGATATGTTTGGCATATCTGAAACTACAGTTGGCTTATATATGACGATGATGGTGTGTGTGTGTGTGTGTGTGTGTGTGTGTGTGTGTGTGTGTGTGTGTGTGTGTGTGTGTGTGTGTGTGTGTGTTTATTTGAGCTATTGTTGTTGTTGTTGTTGATGTTTTGTTGTGTTACTTATTTTTAAGAGATGATAGTAAAAAGATAATGATGAAATACTAAAATAATGATAATGATAATATGTCATTAGGCATGACATTAAATTACATTTCCATACAAAAAAAAATAATACCTGGTTTCGATTTCTGTTTCAACTAATCAACACACCCTTATTTCTAGCTCTTTACAATAAACACGCACAATATATATATATATATATATATATATATATATATATATATATATATATATATATATATATATATATATATATATATATATATAACGAAATCGTTCACTAGACAACAACTGTGAATGCAGGGAAGCTCTGCCACACAAGACGTTGTTGTACTACTGGTTTCCTTACAGACAGAGTGCAAAGGACAGGTCAGAGGATAGGGTGTTGGGAGACTGGGGGTTGTGACAGGCAGTTGTCCTGATCTGTTGTGATAAGGAAAACACTGGTAATGAAGCATCTGTGGTAAGATTTCGTGGGAAAAGGAAATGTAACGGATGCAAATTGATTGAAGTACGTACACACACACACACACACACACACACACACACACACACACACACACACACACACACACACACACACACACACACACACACACACACACACACACACACACACACACACGACATTTCTTAACAATGATGCTTTCCTATTTTCAATTGCTCACCATTCTCAGTCTCTGATATACAATGAACAATTTAGTGCTTCAAGTAAATGTATAGCCTTCTTGAAAATTATACTAGTTATTTCATAATATTACTATTGAAATTTGTTTCAACAACAAGGGTTAAGAAATCCATTTTTAATCAGTATCGTTTCAAGGAGTACGAGCAATATTTACCTGTTATGTGTTGAGAACCGAGACAAATTACCAATGTCTATACTTAAGCCGGACACAGCACTGGTCGCTGGTTGGCTCACAGAAGACAGTTTACGTATCTTGACAGGTTTTCCGCCAATCAGCAACGTCGATTTGCCTTTGGGGAGACGTGGCTCTCGAGTGAACCAGTGTAAACGACTGACGATGACACCGCGTTTGCTTCTGCTGTTCTTGGTGATGTATTTCATGCGGGCAGGTCGTCTCCTGGAACTGTGTGGCGGTGTTCCCTGCTCTCAGACACACGACAGCACGGGCAGGGGCACACAGGCAAAGGATACACACACACACACACACACACACACACACACACACACACACACATACACCGCGTAGTGTAGTGGTTTGCACGCTTGACTCACAATCGAGAGGGCCGGGTTCGAGTCCCGATAAGCGGCGAGGCAAATGGGCAAGCCTCATAATGTGTGGCCCCTGTTCACCTAGCAGTAAATAGGTACGGGATGTAACTCGAGAGGTTGTGGTCTCGCTTTCCCGGTGTGTGTTGCGTGTTGATGTGGTCTCAGTTCTACCCGAAGATCGGTCTATGAACTCTGAGCTCGCTCCGTAATTTGGAAGACTGGCTGGGTGACCAGCAGACGACCGAGGTGAATTACACACACACACACACACACACACACACACACACACACACACACACACACACACACACACACACACACACACACACACACACACACACACACACACACACACACACACACACGCGCGCGGGTTTTTTAATCGGTTCAATTTATAGGCAGGCTTTGTAACGTCGTTTGTTTCTCTCACTTATCTTTAATTCGACTCATCCCTCAAAGTCAAACCTTTATGACTCCTCGGCTACACCCCCACGCTCCTCCTTCGCCCCCGCCACACGCACATCACGCTGCCCCATAAATAAGACAGGGGCGTTCGAGGGGGAGGAGGAGCTGTGTGTAATCAGAGATAAGACGGCACCAATAACGCCAAACTTCTCTCCCGTCCTGGCGTATTAATGGTGAACGCGGGTGTGCGACGGAAGAAGGGAATGGGAGGAGGAGGATGAGGAGGACTAGGAGGATGGGTGGGGAGGGGTTGTGAAGCAGGAGGAAGAAGGGGAGGCTGGAAAAGACAGAAAGGAAGGGTATAGGACAGACGCAATTCTGTGTATTTAATTGTAGACTTGAATTGTATTTCGTCAGTATAGTACTTGTAGAAAACTAGCTTGTGAAAGAAGACAATGATGAAATCTATGGCTCACAAGATGCATCATGTTATATAATGTCCATCACGGTCTTAAGAGTTATGTAATGAAGACTCTTTGTGTGTGTGTGTGTGTGTGTGTGTAAAAGCCACCACGACCACCACAACCATTACCAATATTATCAACAAAAACAATAACAACAACAAAGCCACAATCACAACAACCACAACCTGAAAAACAACACCCACCACCACCAGCACTTCCTCTTCCACCTCCACTTCCACAACCACCATCACCACCACAACAACACCCACCACTACCACCAGCACTTCCCCCTCCCCCACCACTGATACAGTCACCGCCACCACCACCACGACATCACCAACCACCACCAGCATCTCCTCGACCTCCTACGCTAGCGCCAGAATAGTAAAAAAAAACATTCCATGGCCTTCCTTCCTGGACTCCGCCCTTCGCTGGTCGGAGGCGCGAGGCGAGTGGGAATATAAAAGGCTTCAAAGGGTCAGGAGCGAAGAGGAAGGTTTTGCTGGTCGTAACTGGCTGGGATGAGCACAGGATCGAATTAGCTGGCCAAAGTTAGCGACCTTCACTCTGCTCTCGCCTCTCGTATGATGAAGAGAGTGGCGGCAGCGTGGTGATGGCAGCGATGTTCCTGGCAGTAGTAGTAGTAGTAGTAGTAGTAGTAGTAGTAGTAGTAGTAGTGGTAATAGTAGTAGTAGTTGGTGTTGTATTAGTAGCAGTAGTAGTTGAAATAGTAGTAATGGT
>NC_059302.1:5670924-5708424 GCF_017591435.1 Portunus trituberculatus | reverse complement strand
CTTTATCTTCGGGAGCATCATCACTGGTGTGTTCCCAGAGCTGGCGCCACAAACCTGGAATGTCTCGCAAAGCGGCATTTTTTTTGTGAAAAATAGTGTACGTGTCTCATAAAGCGAGAGTTATGAACGCTGCGGATAAAATATCTTTATTTTTGTGATGCTGCAGAGGGATTTTTTTTTCTATTTGTTAGGTATTCATTCTTACTGGTTCATTTCAAATATTTTTTTTTCAGGAAATCGTCATTAGAAACACAATCATTACATAAAAATAAAATGGGCTTTGTTCTAAATCAATCCAAATCAACAAATTCAAATATCAGAAAAAAATTGAGAATCACTGTTTAAACTTACTACTTCCCCCAACCCCCCAAAAAAAAAACAGAGGGAAAAAGAAAAGAAAAACATAATCCCTGTCAATACAACGCACGCTATGGTTGTAAAAAAATTCAGCCAACAAGATTTTTTTTTTCCGCGTGGCGTGCGGCACACCCGTTGGCTGGTATTACTTGGCTGTCTGGTATCAGGTGAGAACCATTCAGGCGGAAACTGAAGATGGCACTTGAAAGACGACCAGGACGTCTTCCCAGACTCCACGAATAAATATATACAAGGAGTCTCCTACGAGAGGTTGTTTGTGCTGTGACAGTATTGTTCCCAGGTAACAGTTGCAATTGCATTATACTATTTATTTACAGTGTTATTATATTTTATGAGACCTTTAGTCTTGAGGATAATTGTTAGGACCGAAGTCAGCGGCGACCACACTTCCCTTTATTGTTGTTTGTTTGTTCTTATTCCTGACGTTACTACACTTCGCCTCACTGATCTTAGAATGCAAGCTGTATTCTGAAATGCCAAACGTACACTATTTCTTACGCCTCATATGTTTAATTCAAAACTGCTTGAAGAGGTAACAATAAAATTTTGAAGTGACTTTATTAAATGTGTATATTGGCACTACAAATATCCAACGAAAACATAAAAAGATAAATTGATGAAAATATGAGTATTTACCGAGTATTACCAAATGCAAAGATTTTTTTTTAGTTATGCAGTTAATCTTATTTTTTATTTATCTTTTTGTTTGCATTGTTTGCATAAAAAGCTAAATATCAATGTTTTGCTTTTGCCTATACAGTCTTGATAACGTCCACTTCCCTCTGCTGTTTGCCATTAACTACAACCCATTAATTTAAAGAACCATCTGGGCTTCTCCTACAACTTTGCCGAGGAAAACATATGCTCAAGTTGCAAGGCTGGACACAGCATAACGAACGGGCCGGACGCCCCCTCCCGCCCCCATCGTAATGCCTAGCGACTTGGAGGGAGGAAGCAAGGGAGGCTGCGTGGCGGAGCTCGTCGGTACCCAGCTTTCTTTATCCTTCGCCTTCAAGAACGGATGGGAAGGACCATTAACCAGCTGCTTCCCTCAAGCGTCCTGACCGGATGTATTAGTGACATTAGAGTCTCGACCGTCAACAAAACTAAGTCGCGGGATCTTGTAGCGGCGTCCGAAGCAGTCATAATATTTGGAGGATTTGGCCAGAATTGCTGGGGATTTGCTGGAAAAGGGCCATAACACCCCGGATATGAGGCGGCAGGAGAAGAGGCTGGTGGTGGACGTGAGCTCCAGGCTAAACAGGCGTCCTGAGAAGTACATATGGCCTTCCCCAGGTCGTTACTGGATGGAGGAGATCGTATTAGTCTTGATCAAAGCCTTAGTCCTTGTGTAATTGGCGACCGACGCGTCTTAGAAGTGACAAACTAGACGCTATGGTCTGCAGACATAAGGCCGACTGACCACCGCTGGCCGGCCTCAGATGGGACCATTCGTCGCGGCGTGGGCGAAATTAATTTTCTTTATTCCATGGAGGGTCCTGAAGGCTCTTGTCTGGAACAAGGCTTGTGGTCCAGGCGGAACGGGGAAGGGGCGGAGCCTGAGGCGCTGGAAGTGTGGTCGCCGAGCTGGTGAGATGGAAGAGGGGCAGGCTGCGCGCTGATTGGCCCACGCTGGCTGGAATCCTTCCAGGAATCGGCAGGGGGCGGGGCAAGATTTCCGGGCGTGCACATACTCAAGAAAATTAACGAGATGGAAGGAAGTGTGTTTTTTCTTCCTACGAGCTCCACGTTAACTAATTTCTATTGACGTCGCAGATTGGATATTTGACACGTATTGTTTTGATATCAGGACCCGTTCTAGAAACTGGAAACTTAATTTTCCAAGAGATCGTCTTTTCTCCTTGTCAGAAACTTTTTGCATCTGGCAGAGGTGGCGAGGGTCTTTAGGCTTCCAGGACCGCTTGGACACTGGATCCAAGTAAACAGGAAACAAAATTGAGAATAATTACTGGAGGATATTGAAGTAAGAGTGCAAAAAAAAAAAAGAAAAAAAAAAGATAGGTATCACCATTAAGGCCTCAGACTAAAAGCCACCAAACTAATAAGAGGCGGTTTTCCGGCATACCATTCACCAGGGCCACTCATATTTCATGTTCAGAATAATAACATGCTCAACTAATTAATGCAGGATAAAGGCTCTGGAAAAAAGTCCAATAGCGCTTTGAAAGGCGGCGGGAGCAGTTAAAAGAAGATATTGTAAGCATAAAGTGAATTTCAAAGAGGAGATTCAATTAACTTTGCTCGAAGGGAGAATATTAACCCAAAACAAAGTGGACTTGAAAAGCGTTTAATTATCCTCATAAACTTTGAAGATTTAGGAGTCTATATTTTCTCGAGAAGTTGGCGTGTCTGTATGTCTGTACGCTACCCATGTGTGTGTGTGTGTGTGTGTGTGTGTGTGTGTGTGTGTGTGTGTGTGTGTGTGTGTGTGTGTGTGACGATGGAAAGAGGTGGCTGGATGGTGGTTTGGAAAGATACGAGGAAGAAGAAGAGGAGGGGAGGAAAGGGAGGAAAGAAGAGGAGTAATAGTAGTAGGAGGAGGAGGTGGAGGCGGAGGCGGAGGCGGAGGAGGAGGAGGAGGAGGAGGAGGAGAGGATGGGGAGACGTGCCTTCCCCTCCTTGGCAGCATAACACTGGCCAACGAGATCGCTATCCTAAGGTTCCATAAGGGACAAAATGATGGATCGCTTTTCTTGTTTATCTCCAGAAGAGCCAAAAAGAGATTAAGCTGCGAGACTCGGCTAAAGGTTGTCATTATTGCTTGTTTGTTGTTTTCCCACCACGCCTTATTCGGTACAAGGATGTGGGTGTGTGTGTGTGTGTGTTTGCTATCATGTCATTTAATCACAAACTTTAATATGCCATAAAAAAAAGATCACTGCCGATAATCATGTTAACAAAATTACATGCATTTTTAGCGATTACACTTTCACGGACTTGTAAACCTTATAGACTGCACGTACTGTAGGTTCCTCGTAACTCATTACTTTTAACTATAGCGTCCACCATATTATCCCAACAGGTAAACTAAACGTAAAAAAGACCTTGTGCAATTTTAGACTCCTCACTCAAATCACACATTTTCGATGAGACCACAAGGCAACACAAACATTGGCAATGCACTGATCTAATTGGAACATGAAACACCTCTTGCTTTTGTTTTTCATTTTTTTCCTTATCTGTGTACGCTTAGTCGATTCTTGTTGATGAAGGACTGACGATGCTGTTACCGAGGCGCGCACAGCAGGACGGGGCGCTGCTGTGTTCGTCGGAGCGGAGGCGTGGATGCTTCTGATCCAATAACCCGAGTTTTTTTTTTCTTCTATTCTATCTCCCGCGTCTCATGTTGTTGTTTTCCGAGATCTTATTAAAGGTGCGGCGACGAAGCGATGGAGGAGGGTGATTGTTGACACTGGGAGACAACCCGGAGGAGGAGTTAGAGGATGAGGAGGCGGGGAGGGGAAGGTGGAGGAGGAGGAAACGAAGATGTAGAGAAGAAAGAGGAGGATAAAGAATATTAACATGAGGAAAGGGTGACTTATAAGACGTAGAGTGCTGATTATAACTGACGTTGAATGGTGTAAGATTATGTAAGTTATGCACGACACTGGTGGAAGAACAAGTTTGTATGGATATAAGATTAGCCGGAACACGAGGGAAGTGGAAAGCTAGGTGAGAGAGACTGCGGTCACTACGAAAGGTAAGTGAGAAAGCAAGGGAGATGGAAAATGTTACCTGCATAGTTAATATAAGATTAATTTAGTCAGTAATAGAGGACTTTGCTTATTAATAAATGAAGAACTAGGAGAGGTAGGGGATATGGAGAGGGAGAGAATATTACTGACTTGACATTAACTTGGCTAAATATTCCATGGAGTTTCGTATTAAATTAGTTGTGTGTTGTGGGCATATTAACCAGATCTCTGAATACTAAAAACATGACCCACAGATAAATGCATTGATAAATCCTAAAGTTATTACCTTACTTATGCACTGTTATTATTCATACTGCATTTTCACAAACAGTAGGCACAACAAAGACTAGAAAACAAACTTGAAAAAAAACTCCTGCAAACTTTCACGAAGAGAAGAAAGAGAACTGAGCAGCTAACATGCAGAGACAAGTTAAAGAGTTGAAAAGGTACAATCCTCCCGAACCCCTCCATCCCTCCTGGCTCTCCAGTCCAAAATAGCAGAGAAAGAGTAAATTGGGAAGCGGAACTTACTTAACTATAACCCGAAAATTAAACTTCAGTGGCCAAAGCTCGCCCCGTTTTCTACACAAGTTCATGAATGTACTTTCGCTAAACTTCACCGTGAGTGTACTGGGGACGTGGGAGTGGTCAGTGGTGGTGGGGCAGCGCTGGCAGGCGGGTGGAAGGTGGAGAGGAGATGGGGAGCGAGGGAGAGGGGGATAGGATAGATGGAACAGGGGAGTGAGGAGAAAGGGTCGCAAGAAGGGAACAGTGTACTCGCTGATATCTTGCCAGCCTCCAGCTAGAGCGGCAGAAAACGAATTCAGTTGCCGGCAATTAATGGCGAACAACATTAATATTGCACCACTGTATGCTGGCTCGGAAGCCACCGCTAAAACTAGGGACCAGCTAACCTTGGTGAGCCCGGCGCTCCACCATTCCGCTGAACTACTTAATGCCTCCTTTTGAGAATTCCTTGGCAATAAACACTATAGGGAATTAGCAAGGAGTGAACAAAAGCATCTCTAAATCCATTATTCGCTCCACAATAACATTTTTTTTCCTGGCTTTTGTTGCCCTTCCTCCTGGTAAAGTGCCGCTGTACATGCAGTGAGGCGTAGCTGATAAGCTAAAATCCCTACACTCAGCTTCTGTGTTGACAAATTAATGAGTTTGCATTTCTGAGGACTCATTCACAGAACAGTCTCGATTCCTTAATACGACCGAGGCTGCTCACTCACATGCTCACCTTATCAACGATCTGAGCGGACCGAACGAAAACCTTAACCCAGTATCGAAATTGTTCGTCACTCTGATACCGAGAGAGAGAGAGAGAGAGAGAGAGAGAGAGAGAGAGAGAGAGAGAGAATTCGGAGTAACGCAGTTCGTAGTGTAAAGGTTGGGAGGAAAATTCTAAGCGGTGCGTCCTTGGCCCCGCCTGAGATAAGAACTGGCCCAGGACAGAACAAATACTTAATGTTTACTCAGTCGACGAAAATTCAACAGGCGCAGCTGTGTGAGCGCCGCGTTGCTCAAGCTAAGCATATTTCAGCTAATTATTATTTGTCTTCTCTGATAAGGCAATGGGGCAGGTTTTCTCCCCGGCCTGCGATTGGGCGGCTTGAGTCCCTGCAGGGCGACGCGACGAGGCTGCCCTGTTTTTCATTTGCATCGAGATAAATGTGTAACAACTCGCTATTTCATGTAAGAACTGGAAGACAAGTTGAGTAATGGTAATGGTGAAGAGTTAAAAAGAACGCTGAAAATCACAGACATACAACACACAAGCGCGCTCACACACACACACACACACACACACACACACACACACACACACACACACACACACACACAAGACAGCACCACACGTGTATCTTGAACTACCACACATTTGTTGGCTCTTCACTCGTGCAACGCGGAGTAATTAGCTAATCACAGTCATTCCGGTCCATACAGCCCTCGTCTTTTATGCCACCACCAGGAATTACAAATTTCCACTCCCCCTCTTTATGGGTCATGCTCTCTCATTTTCTCTGTCTCCTGACAAAAAATTGCAGGGAGGAGTGAAGGAAAGAGCGTGGTGCGTGCAAATAGAGGCAAGATTTCAGTGAATTTCCGGGTAATGATGGAGGTAATGCATAGCTCTATCATCATAAGGCTGCGACTCCTATATTACACGGATGACGCTTCTCCTTATCAATTAAGTTAGTAAAAATTATAACCCAATTCCGGAGTGACGTGTGTCTTGCTATCACGGCTCCATGTTGGTTGAAGCAACACGATTCCTGAATTCAGTGAAATTAACTGTGTAATGCAGGATGAATAAACTGCAACTCTAAATATTGTATGAAACTCGTACAACTAAATTCACTTGCCTATTGCTTTTGGGTTTATCATAAGTACTCAATAATTATTAACTGGCAATAGTGAGGTAGAAGAGATGGAAGTAGTGGTGGTAGGAGGGGGGAGCGATATCGAGGCATCAAGAAATGCTTGCCTAATTAAATAAGCTTAATAGTGTCTCAATAACAATTATGTGTTCTTGTAGTTTATAGCAAATCATCAACGTCTTACTCTTTATAACCATAACCATGAATATCGTATATGATAAAAAATAAGAAATATTATTTGACTGCATTTTCTTTGATTCTCTAAGCCTTCTCGATCTCTGGAAGTGAGAGCGGATCTTAATCTAATAATTTGCAGCAAATAGCGATAGAGATTAACGATATCACACGTAAAATCCACATCAATCTCAATGTTATGTATGTGTGGATTCTTTCCGGCTCACCAGATGCAATATATTATGAGAAGAATGCGGTGAAACCACCAAACAAATGTACCCATCCGTTCAGAACACAAGGAGGGCACGAACATAACTCCTGAACGCATTTTCTGCCAGTGTTCAGAATACTCTCTTTCCCTTTTCTCTCCAGACTTTCTCGCTGCAATCAGAGCAAAACAACACTCACAAATGCTTAGAGAGCGACGCGCCTTCCTTGCATTATTAACTGTGAGAAGTTATTAAAATTCTCAAGAGCCCTCGTGGGTACCAAGTTACAACTCATTAGTATTCACCATTCACGCCCCTATTAACAAGGACCTGTTTCGGCGTCTCTTCAGTGGCGGGAACGTCGGAGAGAGACGGAGGAAGGGAGGGAAGGAGGGAGGGCAAAAAGGAGAAGTGAGAATTCCGCTAAGTTTCACGAATTTGGCGGAACGACAGAGAGAGGTTGAGGGAGAAATGTCTAGGAGATGGTGAGGCTTGGCAAGGAATGTCTGTATAGGAGAGTGTATGTGTATGTGCGTGTGTGTGTATGTGTGTGTGTGTGTGTGTGTGTGTGTGTGTGTGTGTGTGTGTGTGTGTGTGTGTGTGTGTGTGTGTGTGTGTGTGTGTGTGTGTGTGGTTTCATTTTTTTTAACATAACTCTGTCAGTGAAACATACGGTTACTTATCCTAAGCGTGCGTGCACACAGACACACACTCACACACACACACACACACACACACACACACACACACACACACACACACACACACACACACACACACACACACGTAACTATAAATTTAAAACCAGACATCTAAAAAAAAGCAGGAAGTAGGCATTAATAAGAATTTGATTTATGACCAGTTTCACTTTGCAAAGTAATCAAGACGGTGGGCGTGTGTGTGTCCGTGCGTGCGTGGTGTGTGCCTGCTTATGTGTGTGTGTGTGTGTGTGTGTGTGTGTGTGTGTGTGTGTGTGTGTGTGTGTGTGGACGCGCTCCTAAGCCAGTCAACACCCTTCACTTACAATCAAGTGATTAGTAAATATCCTTTAAACAAATATAATAAAAGAATAACATTACAGAAAGAAAGCGTACACAAAACTCCTTATCTTTCCACCAAGCTTTTGCGAATTCAGTCAAGGGATTTGTGTGAGTTTATATATGGCGTAACATTTCCCAGTGGCGTGGCAGAGCACCGTAAACTCTCCTCATATATTCCCTCCCGAGTGAGTATAACTTATGAGGCGTCGCAGAAAACGTTGAGAGCGGCCATTTGTTCCCGGTATCCCAGCACCTACGATCCTATCCTCGTAATGAGCGTACGAAAATGCTGAATTGTTCCTTCTCCACCACTACCTCGCTTTCGCTCCGCATTGGTGCTGTTTTCCCTCCCGTCTTTCCTGCCGTCTGTTTGTATGCTTATCTCTCTTGTCTGTCTCTTTGTCTGTCTGTCTGTTTGTTTGCGTTGGTGTCATTGTGTTTGAGTGCTGCTTTTTGTGTGTCTTTTTGTGTGCAAGTTTTTGTTTCCTTCGTTGTGTCAAATACGTGTTATTTTTTTCTTGATGGTGTTAATAATGGTAACGAAGATAGTGGTGGTGGTAGCTATAGTAAAGAAAATAGTAGTAATAGTAGTAGTAATAGTAGTAGTAGTAGTAGTAGTAGTAGTAGTAGTAGTAGTAGTAGTAGTAGTAGTAGTAGTAGTAGTAGTAGTAGTAGTAGTAGTAGTAGTAGTAGTAGTAGTAGTAGTAGTAGTAGTAGTAGTAGTAGTAGTAGTAGTAGTAGTAGTAGTAGTAGTAATGTTCTGGTGTGTTGTTGTTGTTTTTGTTGTTGTTGTCATTGGTGGCGATGGTGGTGTTGTGAAAATTGTTATTATTATTCTTATTATTATTATCCTTATTATTATTATTATTATTATTATTATTATTATTATTATATTATTATTATTATTATTATTATTATTATTATTATTATTATTATTATTATTATTATTATTATTATTATTATTGTTATTGTTATTATTATTATTATTATTATTATTATTATTATTATTATTATTATTATTATTATTATTATTATTATTATTATTATTATTATTATTATTATTATTATTATTATTATTATTATTATTATTATTATTATTATTTTTATTATCATTATTATTATTATTATTACTATTATTAATATCATCATCATCATTATTGCTATCATTATTGCTATTATTATTTAAAGCTTAGTGGGAAGGTTTCATTTTCAATTTATGAGCGACAATAAAATAGCGTCATATTTTGCGTGGTCTGACCGATGTTTGTATCTATCATTACATATTCCTATTTAACTTTCCATCAAAGAAACACCAAAAAATGCCAAGAAATAAGGCAAAAGACGAAGGAAAAATTCGAACCAAGAAAATAAGCATATAATTTCCAGCAAAATGCCACCAGCCCTACATATTATAATCTTTTAGTCGTTATTCACACCGAAGCTTAACCAGAACGAAGGAAAATTAATCAATGCTAATCCCTTCATTCATTCCGCCATCTGCTGAAAAACACTGATTTATAATGAATAATCTATGTGTTCGACGCGGCAAAGCAAAGTCCACTGAGAATTTAGCTGCCACCGCCTCTCCCACATCATCACTCACCTCCCTTGTCCTCTCGTCCCCCTGCCAACACTCCCCCCCCCTTCGCCGCTTGACCAACCCTACACTCCATACGGATTAAAAAGAAAAGTATATCCACGCACTCATCACTGATTACATATTCATTACTGTACTTTTTATCAATGCTTTGTCTTCATTTGCCGCTCCTCCCCTCATTCGTTTTCCTCCCATGTGCCTGCGTCCCCCTCTACCCCAATCCAGCCTTTCATCTCTGCTCTCTAAACGCGGCTAAATCAGTCTGGTCAAGAGTAAATGAAGAGCACTGGAACAACGGGCTGATCAAGTGCGGTCGGTGGCTGTGACTCTGGAACCGGGACGCGGACACGCAAAAGTGGTAATGATGTCCGGTGTTCGGGGCCAGAACTGTTGTGTAACCAAATCAATTAACAATGATTCATTTAACGCTAAGCCCATTATCTGCCCTTCTACCTGGATTCCGAAGTTTACACCCAAACTCTGACTAACGCGTTTCCCGGGGAATTTTGACACTAAGGAATGACGTGTCGAAGGAGCGCTAGTAGGAGGAGGAGGAGGAGGGAGAGGAGGAGGAGGAGGGAGAGTGAAGAGGAGTAGAAGGAGTAGTGGGAGAAAGAAGACGAGGAGAGGCGGAAGACGAAGAGAGACTGATTATTGTTTCTGGACGGGGAGACGAAATAGGAATATGAGAATGTTACCATTTGTTTTAATCACGCCTTGCAAAGTTCCACAGTTCACCGAGCACTAATATTCCGTTCCAAGAAGAGCTCAAATGCACTATTCTCAGCCAGTGACTCGAGTGAATGAAAATATTACTTGTTGACTTGTACTTACAAACTTATCTACGATTACATATAAATTTCTAATCTATTTTGAGTGATGGACTTACCGTGACAGTGGAGACTGGAGTGTGGCAGTGGAGAGGGGGAGCGAGGATCTTGGAGCGGGTGGGTGAGGTGCAGCCCCGAGGGAAGTGATAGCGTTACTTGTGGAGGCCGGAGAACATCCATCATAAAACAGGCCGGGTTGTTGCCCCTCGCCCCCTCCTACTACTGGCGCCAGCTGTCGGCATACACCCTCGCCCCTTTGCGGCCGCGCCTCAAGGGTGACAGTGGCCTGCCAGAAAAGAGAATGCATGCCCCTCGTCTCTTTCTCTCCCTTCTCTTGCTAGCAGTAAATTTTATTATATTTACCCCCAGCGTATCGTGGTGACGGTGTGTTTGCTCTTGTTGTTTTATGCTAGGGTGTCAGTGGTGTCAAAAACTGACTTGCCAAGGTACTACAAAATCTATATGATTGATATATATATATATATATATATATATATATATATATATATATATATATATATATATATATATATATATATATATATATATATATATATATTCTATAACATTCATAAAAAAATATCAACTGGCTCTTAGTTGAGTTTAAAAACAATGTAAGAATAAATCAGTCTTAGATGTAAGTCTTGACTCATAACAAGCACCAAAGCACGACTAAATCATACGACCTTGCATTCATGAGTTTCTACATATACGATAATAAACATCTATAGTATTCCATAATTACAAATAATTGTGATATTATTACTCCATGTGCATAATGATACATACTTATCTTCAAGTTGCAGTAAGGGTAAGTCATCAGTACACAATGTTCTTCACCGTCTTCTTCAGGAGAGTCGTGGTGGCAAAGGGCAGCGGGACGTGATGACAACCTTGACCCATATTCCTCTTGAGAACCTTCAACCTCAACACAAGACAAGCAGCTTAGCCACGACACCTTGAGTGTGGCAACCACTATGTCTCAGCGCCTCCTTCAGCGTCTCCCAGGAGCGGCGGCTGTGGGAGCTTGTGGCTTTGGCGAGGGAGGGAGCCTGACTGCATACGTGAGGAGCAGGGGCCCCGCCAGGGAGGGAGCTGCAGTTTGGTGGCCACGCTACGAAGTGCAGTGTCACTAAGCACACATGATTTATGCACCGTCCCGCAACAAAACAAGGAGAGGGAACTCATTGCATATGAATGGTACGTAGCCCCTTTTGCTAAACAAGCCTAGTCAGCCAAGTTTGTGAATTTTGACACTAGGGTTGCATTGATGAACAACCTGTGTGAAAAATGGGTCGGGGAGTGAGGCCGAGGGGCGTGGGTACGGCCGCGAGGGGAGGAGAGCAAAGGGGTTGCAGAAGTATCAGCGCTGATCCACATTGATTTAATTGTCCCTGAAAGTGCTTGTATATCTCCCTCATAACTCCTTTCCTTCATAATTCACATAGCTATTTGCTAATAGTAAGAATGTAGTTCATTAGTTTAGAAGGAATAAGTGAATGAAGGCGGCAGTGGGTGGGACGGGTGGGTAGCACGAGGGGAGGGATCAGTGGGAGGGCGCGGAAGAGAAAGGAAAGGAGGCAGCGGACTGCAGTGTTGAGTTTTTGCCCGCTGCGGGTCGTGGAGCACTGCAGGTACCCCAAGCGTAGGCCGCTATGCAACCACCGTCCCGAGATCTCAGCCTTGATAATCTTTACGCTCATGAAACTTTACACACATTACGTCGGTTATAGTGGTCTGAAAATTTCGAGAATGACGAATAATAATTTCTAACATTAACATCTCAGCGAGTCCCCTGTAAAGAAAGCGCTGCATATACTTTTGTCTGTTTACACATTTTTTTGTATGTATGTGTGTACGGCTGGGAGCAGGTAGCGCAGGACAGGTCGTACCTCAGCCAGCACCGGGCCTGGGAAAGTGTCGCCCAATGCATTGCTGCAGGTAACCTTTTTGTCGCGGACCAGACCAAGGGCAATGCACATGAATGCAACCTCTGCAACCAGATCTTTTGTTCCCTTGTTTCCGAATCTTATGCCATAAGCTAGTAAGAAACCCTCACAGACCCAACCATTTTTTTCCCTCACTTCTGCCGTGAGAAGTACTGCCAGGCCGAGATTTTCCCATCGATAGAGTTCAAGGGGGCACCGAGAGACTCCAACACGGCACTGCGAGGAGGAGGCGGCGGGTGTGGGACTCCATGCATATGTCTAACATGATACATAAATATCGGTGTCACGAACATATCTAACAAATGTAATAATTCAGTAAAACAGTTAAGTGACATACAGTAATCATAATTCCAATCAAAAATATGTAACAATGATTATTATAGTCTGCAAATGAAAAATAAATAGAATACGAACTAAATCAAATGGAATATACCAACAGGAACTCACTCTGCATGCTGAGGAAAGGCAAGATTGGAGGCAGCACATCCAATACCGCTCCCACGAAGCAACATCAACAGGCGGCCTGGAGAGGAGCAAGGGAGAGGGAGGATGCAGCGACAGACAAGAAGGAAGAAAATAATGATTAACAAGAAAATGCACGCGATCATATAATAAGATTGTCTATGTTTTGATAACCACCTCCCATGACCGCTGTAAAGCAGTGTCTTCTTCGTGTAAATGTGTAGTTTCTGATGCTTGGGAAGTGAGCTGTTAGAATCATACGCGCTCACTCCAACGTCACTTGGACACTTGTGATGTGAGTTTACCAGTGTAATCTAATATGCATGGAAGAAAAATTGGACTGGCATAAATATCACAAACAATATACTTGCTTCTAATATCCTGCTGCACTTATTCTCTCCTCCAGTGTACTATGGATGCTAAAAAGGTTAATTATCCTCTTGAAATAGAAAGCAGATAAGCACCTGACATCCCTTTTGCTATTCCTTATGCATGTATTGTTACTTCAGCTCTAACCTATATGATACTGTCTTTCCGGCCACTAGAGACTCAGAAAATTAACTCTTAGTCACTTAAAAAGGATATAAAATATCATCATAATTCCACCTTGGGGAGATAAACCTAAGCCATCAAAATACATTAGGGGATGCTTACGTAAATTAATCCACAAAACAAAGTCCAAAGCACGAGCATGATTTTTTTGGGGGCCAGAACACAGGAACGAGGAACCGTACAGCATAACCCCTCCATGAGTCAATCCTCTTGTCTTGATCTCTCATAATTAGCCGTGGGCCTGAGCCACAAAGGGAAGGGTATTAAGAACACGCCTTCACAATGCACCCGTAGGAATGCCGTACAAGCCGCAGGAACAACTAACATGCCTGGCCGATAATGCTGCAAAACTGGGAATGGAAAAAAAAAAAAAAACCGCTGCTCACTTCTCTATACCTGTCACCCCGAGAGGTACTGTGCGTAGCTTCCCACAAGGCGAGCACAGTTTTTGCAGGCTTTTGTGACGCGGGAACCGGGAGGGGAGGAGAGAGAGAGAGAGAGAGAGAGAGAGAGAGAGAGAGGGTGGGGAGGTAGGCAAGGATGAGAGGAACCCAATTGTCACAGCACTCAAGTTTCCGTGAGGCTGGTGGTGTCTGGGGCATTCCCTTCTCTCCTTCCGTTCAGTTGTTCCTCCATCACTCTCTCTCTCTCTCTCTCTCTCTCTCTCTCTCTCTCTCTCTCTCTCCCGTTCATTCCTTGCCTCCCTCCCTCCCTCCTTCAGATTCTCTTCCTGGTCTCGCCTCTGCTCCCTCCCGCTCTCTCCCTTCCACTCTTCCACACTCACTTGCTCGCTCGGTCATTCCCTCCCTCCCTCCCTCACTCTCTCAGGTGTTTACATTTTCTCAGGTGTGTTTCTTTCATGTTCCCCTCTAATTAAATTCTCTCCAGGCTGAATGTTATCCTTTGCTATCTTACGTGCATACTCTTTTCACTATGCATGTATGTAGATTTGTCTGACCAAGGCAAGGAGAAAAGAATACATGGTTGGAAGACTATAAAAAGTGCGAATCTGTGTGTGTGTGTGTGTGTGTGTGTGTGTGTGTGTGTGTGTGTGTGTGTGTGTGTGTGTGTGTGTGTGTGTGTGTCAGATCTGAGTTATAATTGTTACAATCGCTAAACGCAAAACACTTAAGCAATCTATCATGAGGCAGGTAGCGGCGGGCACCTGCAGGGGCGAGGTAGGTGAGGTACAGAGACAGGAAGGAGGACAGGGGGACGGGCTGGTGTTGTGGCGGGAGGAGGGAAGAGAGGGACAAAGGAGGAGGGAGACACAACTAGGTAGTGCCTCCATCGCTCAACTTTTTTTTGTCTTTCTTCCTTACCCTCTATGCACTCCTTTTTTCCCCGCACCTATGGAGATTCTTTGCAATGCACACATACAGGAAAAGGAAGAATGGAGAACATGTGCATCGTTTTTTTTCTTCGTTACCTTTTATGCATTTTTTCTTCTATACCTATAGAAGTTCGTTGTAATACACATGCATAAAGAAAGGAAGAATGAAGAACATGTGATGTTTCGTATACAAATTTGTACTCATTCAACCTTTACATAATGACCACTACTGCGTGATTACTATTAAATAGAGAGAACAAAAATTTATTTATCTTATTTTGTGATGTTTAAAGATAATCTAGTCGATAAGTTAAGTATAATATGCTTTTTTTTACCTTATTTCTTTCTTAATTTTCTCTTCTTTCCCGTACAAACAGCTGTGGACAGAATCTTTCCGTAACCACGCACATGCTTCTCTCTACCACGCCATCTGGTATCGGTCTTCCGTTTTCTCTCGAGTCTTGCCACAAACTAATTTCTATTCATCTATCAGAACTCTTCGCCCTGAGCTTATTTAACCGCGCCTTTAGAGTGTATTAGATTCTAAAGGTAAGTAATATATCCCGTGATGAAGGTAGCCTTGCAGATAATTACCCACTTTGTATTGCGGTGGTATATTTATTCCCTCCCGTTCAAGACTTCCATGGTGTTCCGTGAAATGCTGGAGTAACTATTAATAATGCATCCGATTCACATTGCAAATAGAGGAATACTTCTCAGGGGCGGGCACCATTTCTCTGATAATCTCAAAGTTTGCCGGGCGTCCTTCTTCAACTTGAAATAAATGAAATTCAGGCCGCGATGTGTGGCTCAGACAAAGCGAGCGTTTTTCCCACAATTCTTCGCAATATTTCACTACTCCTTAGATTTCTACCGCTGAAATCCAACACGAAGCTGCCGAAGGTACGGAAGGAGTATGAAAAGGTACAGCTGTATTCTTCTCCCGCTGATAAGAGTGAGGTGTCTCTAGCTGAGGGAAAGGGAGACCCACGCACTTCCTGGGGTTCGGACGCGGGTAGCTCAAAGGTTTTCCTGCTGGTGATGGGGATGATATGCGCCTCCAGTTGCCAAATTTACGATGTACCATTAAACTTAAAGGGGTCATTTTCAACTCGGCCTCTAAAGCTTTCCTGCTAAACGCCCATGGGAAGCGTGGTCGAGATGGTTGCCTCGTCGTGGATGGATTGAGGGAGGTGAGTATTGGTTCCCTTGGTGCTGTGGAGGGAGCTCAGGCCAGACTGTTTGGCAAGAGCGACGAAAAAGGCGAAGTTATCTTTCATCTGTCTTGTGTTGCATGATGAAAATACGAGAGACGGGACAGAGAAGGAGATATTAAAGCTCGCAGGTTTTCATTAATAGCAGCACAAGGATGATGACTATCGTGACAGCCAAGATGAATATTATAATGAGACGAAGGTTGGCTGTGCTGGAGGGGCGAGGAGGGGCCAGGCAGGGTCGCTTTTATAATTAATGTTACGGTACTGTTCCTTGCCACTTGCATAGAAAAAAAATCATTTATTACAAGGCAGATGTTTACATTGTTGTCTTTCCCTCGTGAACATTATTCCATTTATATAAGTGTGTTATTTACCAGTCCATTTAATTTGTGAACTGAAATGTATGTATGCAAGCCACCCTTTTTTTTCAAACTTTCCTCCTCTTCCTCCTTTATCTCCGGAACAGAATATGACTACAAGCAGGATATTATTGTACCAAAACAAACTAGTGTCATTATTTTTGTATACTCTGTTATTACTTTCCTCCTCCCGCCTCATGAAACAAAGGGACTGTGAATGACAAAAGATGAAAATCAAGCAGAGAGGACGAGGAGAACGAGGAGGACGAGGATCAGAGAGGGTGGAGGTGGCGGCCAAACAGTAGCAAGAACCTTGGCGGCAGATTTTTGGGAGGTTCAGTAAGACGGTATTGATTCTCAAGAGGAGGAGGAGGAGGAGGCCAAGTAGGAGGAGGAGAGGGAGACGAAGGTGGGAAGGAGAGAAGAGAGGGAGGGTGGGTCACTTTCTCGCCGCCGGGTCGAGGAGAAGATGGAGGGATGAAAGAGATGAGGCCTGAGGAAAGTTGGTGAAGTATTATATCTATTCCGTGCGTCGTTCCAAGAGAAGATTTGCGAGAAGTAACAATCTTCTTTCCATTAAACTACAAACAGAAATAATGCACGTTTAATACTGTCAGTGTCGTTAGCTAGTGTAAGTATGATATGAATACGATCACGAGACGCCGCGGTGCTTCAAATACCTAGAAGATTAAGATTTCAACATTGTAGGAAAAAAGTTTTCTTCCCATTATAATGACAGAAGGACATAAACGTGTATCACTATTAATAGCCTTAGTGAGTATAACATAAATAATCTTACAGACGGCCTTATAGTATACATGCAAAGACACATCACTTAACAATATTCTTACTATTATAATTACAGAGCGGCATAATGTAAATTTATTAGTGCCAGTACTCTCGTCTGCTATGAATAACTGTGCTGACAGCCTTGGTGCTGAAAAATAAGATAAGGATATGAGCGTGTAAAGAGATCCATCCCACTGTCCTAGAGAATTACACGTCCGTTTGATGTCATTCATACGCGAGTGTCATTATTTTCCCCTGTGATATTCAGATGCAAGGGAAGTTTATGTTAAATACTGGATAGAAAGAAATGAACGCGCAAAACATACAATGAAAACATGCAAGAGGAGGCAGTGCTGAGAGGAGATGAAGAGAAGACATGCAGATTAATAACACGGAGAAAAGGCAGGAGAGAAAATGGGAAGTGGAGAGAAAACGGAGAGAGAGAAGCAGCTGTCTTTTCCTGCAGTTCCTCCTTCGCTGATACACGAGCTGTCCCTCACCCACGGCCCTCCCTCCCCTAACACCCCCCTGGCTCCATCCCGTCCCGTCCTTCTCTCTATAGTCCTGGAGAGCGAGGGGGAAGAATGGGGAGGGGGGTGGGGAGGACGGGGTTAGCGGCTGTGGTAGTGATGTGAAGGGCGAATTTGAGTTGAAGAGGTGAATGGTAATGCGACGGAATGGTAACACCTAAGGAAGTGGTGGTAGTGGTGGTGATTGTGGTGGTTTGTGAGCTACTTATTTTTCACACTGTACAGAATTTTCTGTATATGAATTAACGTGATCATTCCATCAAGTTACCAAGCACGCTCCCATCCACATTGTAAAGTATTCAGTGTCATTATTTTTTCTCCTTCAGACAATCAAGCACCACTCTGTGTTTTGTAATGAATGGAAGTGAGTAAGTTATTTTGTTGGTATGTCTTGGAAGCTACCTGATATTACAGTATAGATGGTGATCACTTCACTAACACTGTCAATGCATATACTGCTGCTGCTACAGAAACAACAGCAACAACAATCACAGCAACAGCAACAACAGCAATTACAGCAACAACAACAATTACAACAACAACAACAATTACAACAACAACAACAACAACAACAACAACAACAACAACAACTACTACTACTACTACTACTACTACTACTACTACTACTACTACTACTACTACTACTACTACTGCTACTACTGCTACTGCTGCTGCTGCTGCTGCTACTGCTGCTGCTGCTACTACTACTACTACTACTACTACTACTACTACTACTGCTGCTACTATCACCACTGCTACTGCTGAGAGAGAGAGAGAGAGAGAGAGAGAGAGAGAGAGAGAGAGAGAGAGAGAGAGAGAGAGCACAAACACAAAAATGTAAAGTGGATCGGAGAAAGAGAAATACATAGGGAGAGGGGAGAGGAATAGGTCGAAGACGGCTTTAGGTAAGGGGACGAAGACGCCAGAGGGGGAAGTGTTGATACAGGGAGACGGCGGCGAGGGTGGCGGCGGAGAAACACCCATTAACCACCCCCATCGCCACCCTTCTTAATCCCGCATCCGAGGAGAATGGGTGAGGTATGGCGGTGTCTACTCTGGACTGACCTGGAAGCTTGCCCTCATCTTTCCCGGTGAGAGAGAGAGAGAGAGAGAGAGAGAGAGAGAGAGAGAGAGAGAGAGAGAGAGAGAGAGAGTCTAAGTAAACATTAGAATTAAAAGGAAGAATCTTAGTTCTGTATCACTGTGGATGAAATTTAAGATATAGTCTCACAAATGAAAATAAAGATCGTGAAACATGCCTGGTTTTCCATCCTCCTAAACCTAAGCAACACATCTTAACACTTCCTTGCCGGCGAAATGTTTACCTGAGGACAATGTTGCCACTTAAGAGGTGCTCCGGCCAATAGCTTGCCGCTAGAACACAAGGGGAGGGAGGGACGGGCATGTGAAGACGGGTTAGATGGGCAAAAAATACTAACATCCCACTCGAAACCAAATCTAATTTCAAGTTCTGGAAGCAGCCACTTGGAGCCGCCTTCAGCTCAGTAATGGTATAAGTCAGCCGATGCATCTCTTTTATTACAGGGACTGAAGTGAGGGAGGGAGGAAAAGGGAGAGCTTGAGGGAGAAAGGGCAGCCGGGGAAGGAAGGATGAAGGGAGGGAGGCAAGAGGGAGGGTGTAAGAGGCGTTATCCATGCAAGTTGCAGTGGCTTGGCGACTGCATTGTTGACACGGTGCACTGTGGCGAATCTCTCCTTTTTACGACCGTACGCTAGGTAGTTAAGAAAATTTATGCGTCCCTCCTGTCATAACGGGCGGGAGGCAGGAGGAGCTCATATGCAGATAGCAGCATTGTGCGTGACTTTTAGGGCGCGTCTAGCCCTCACACGGCCTGCATTGTGAGACGGGAGGAGAGGGGAATATGAGGACGGGGAGGGGGAACGGGAGGGGGAATGGAGAGGGAGGAAAATGGAGGGGGTGGGGATAAAGGAAAAAAAGACGAAAAAAAAAAAAATTGTTTTGCTCATGGCTTCCTTTATAAAGAAACGACGACTGGGTATCATATAACATAAAGGTAAGTAGGTAAGTAATTAAAAGTTTGAAAAGATCAAATGTCAACGTGGTTAATCTCAGGACGGATGGATCCAGTGAATGAAGTCTTTAAGTGAACAATGAAAAAGGCAAACAGATGCAGTTACAAAAGGAGAGAGAGAGAAAAAAAAAAAAAAACTCGGCTGGTATTAAATGAGGTATAGGTGGTCAAGAGAAAATTAGAAAGATGGTGTAATCTAATGAGACTCAATGAGGTTGAAACTAGAGCTAGTAAGTTTGAGGCTGTACGAGACTGAGTGAACGGACCGAACTCTGATTCAATGGATCAGTCGAATCAACAGACGAACAAACAAGTATTCGAGTGAAGAATTAATGAATCAATGAGTTATTTGACTCATTTACTTAAAACAGCCTCGCTCTCTGCTTTGGTAAACACAGAGAAAAGTATTAGGGTGTATAATATTCTGCAACATCACTGTTCTCTACTTGCATTATGAAAACATTGACATGAACTCCAGCATCAGTAGAATTATTATTATTATTATTATTATTATTATTATTATTAGTAGTAGTAGTAGTAGTAGTAGTAAGTAGCAGCAGTAGCAATAGTAGTAATAGTAGTAATAGTAGTAGTAGTAGTAGTAGTAGTAAGCAGCAGCAGTAGCAATAGTAGTAATAGTAGTAGTAGTAGTACTACTACTACTAGTAGTAGTAGTAGTAGTAGTAATAGTAGTAGTAGTAGTAGTGCCACCATTACCACAAGAAATGGCAGCAGTAGAAAGATAAGGTTAAGCGCGGTGTGGAAACATACTGGGGAGGGAGGGACAGGCCGCGCTAGCCTACTCTTTCATTCTCCGGGTTACAAAATCGCGAAACGGTTTGCTGGATGTTACGGCAAATATATTTCCTAGAGCACTAATCACTGTTATTCAAATACTAATAAGTAATGGATTAGTTACCTTGTCAGCATTCCGTGAAAACAATGATGTATAAAATAAAGAATAACTAGTATATTCCAGTTTGCGTAATCGTGAAAATATATATATCTATTTCTTACTTATGTAGCTAGCGGTTGCAGTACATGGAATCTAAAAATTAGGCCATGTTTTATTATGTAAAAAACATGAAGAAATCCATCGAAATAATGAATAGTCTTTAAAAGTTTCCGCCATTAAGGAGTAAGTAGTGTTTGTGGTGGGTAGGACTTACACACGATCCAAGCTGCCAGCCACCACCAGGCTTTGGTGAGTACTTTTTAGACTTTCAGTACGGTCATTGTTTAGATTTAAGGGTTTTCGTGTGTCTGCACTTCTATTGGGGGCAAAGAGCTGATAGTTATAAGAAAAAATAGAATGGTTTTGAATCAGTAGCCAGGCAGCTGAGTGACAGTGAGGAGGGAGGCACCTTTCCTACGTACATACTGGTTGAGTTCTGTAAATATGATATATTATATTGAACCAATGATTGTTTTTTTTTTTCCAAAGTTAATCTGTAGTACCAGCTTACTGAATGCATAGCAGTATCTTAGGAACATTCTCTAAGTGCTGATATATTAAGTGACGCAATTATATTAGAAGAGCATGACGTCACGGGTTGCGTAGTACATTGAAAATACCGCCGGCTTAGTGCCAGCGAAACTCGTCTCTTGAGATTCTTGCCTACCAACCGTCCCGCCGCTAAATATGTTACCATCCAACGAGGACACAGAACGATATTATTCATTGGTTATACCGCAGGGTTAGTGGCCCGCAGGATTGGTGCCTCCAGGGCCTCTTTGCTCTGCAGGGTTAAGAAGGGTTGACTGTGTATTATCTCCCGTCAAGTTTATATTTTTTCCACATTGAAATTACTTATCACCAGTATCTGCTCATGATACTCTAGATAAAAGAGAATAGTGTTAGGAATGTAACTGTGTGGAGGTTATAGGTAAACCTTGGAGGTGATATTTTTTATTTATTTACTTATTTTATTTATTTATTTTTTTTTTTTTTACCCATTACTATGATTTCCAGCCACCCGAATCCTTGCACTCTCACACACCACGCCAGTGAATGCTTCCCACACACCTGCGGATGTGCATCTCCTTTATCATTATTTCCTTGTCCACCGCCGCGAGTGTTACGCTGATGGTGTTAAGTTATACGGTGATTACCTTTCTAAACGTAGAATAAAATGAAGATCATGGGTGAAAAATCAATATAGTCATCATTATTGCCCCTGTTCATGCTCATCTTTTATAAATTCCTTTTTAAGATTTAGTAGATATAGGAGTAATTTTCCTAATATGGTTATGTGACACGATGACAGCCATGAACAGTTAAGTTTGCATCGTGTCACGATGGCTGCTGCCCGTGAACACCTACAGAAGTCGTGCATGGTGTACGCATTATAAATATTTATCGAAATCAGCATTCAATTTGTACTGGCAAAATAAAAAAAAATTTCTTATTTCACACCAAAAGTTAGTTTTTTTTAGGTATTTGTCATTTTCTGCCTGTATATTCCTTAGCCGTACCGCATGTATAGTCTAGGGCAGTGTTGAGGAATGGATTACCAGAGTACAATAATGCAGCCTCTTGACCGCTCACCACACGATCTCACCACCACCACAACCATCACCACCACCATCATCATTCTCGCCATCACGACACCATTGCATCACTACACCGGCCTCTCCCCTCTTCCGCCTCCCTACAGTCCTTTGCCAACCACTGTCCATTACCCTCTTCCTCTCGCTCTCTCAACCTCTACGGTATTAAGAAAGCGACACCTACTAAACTGCCATCACAGTTACTAAGCTACAGGCACACTTGAAAAGCCCCAGTCCCTCCTGCCTTCCCTCTCTCTCTCTCTCTCTCTCTCTCTCTCTCTCTCTCTCTCTCTCTCTCTCTCTCTCTCTCTTTCTGACTTAAGCGTCCACGCCCTTGTTGAGGTATACACACGCCTCCTGTAGCCTGCACGCTCTCCCCTCTGAGCCATACATGCTATTCACTAATGCACACATGCTCTCTACTGAGTTACACGCCCTTCATGCTCTAGAATACACCTCACACCCTTACGTTGCCTCCCGCATAGACTCCTCTGACCACACACACACACACACACACACACACACACACACACACACACACACACACACACACACACACTTCCTCATCACTATTTTCTACATTACCTCTTTTCCTATTCCCAAGTTCCTCTTTCTTCAACCTTCTTTCTGCCTCCCCGCCCCTTCACCTCCTCCCACAGAGTCCCCCCTCCAGCACGCGGTTATCGTCGTTCCACCACGTCACTCCCGTAGAAGGAAATCAATCGTAGGTTTCTATGAAGGAAGTTGCGGTGAAGCGTAGAAAGTGAATGAGCTGCTTCTCATTTTGTTGCCTCCATTCACTTCCTCGTTTGACGTAAAGCCTGTGTTTGCTGGTGTTAGTTAATTTTTTTTTTTTTTTTTTGCGTCAAGTTACAGCTTATTCATAAAAGTATGTGTCATTCTTTTTTTCTTGAAGGTATGTGATGAGGGACGAGATTGGCTTATTAATTGGAATTCTTTCACGTAAAAAATATAATAGTTTGCCATAAGATGTAAAGCGCACGGACACATTCTCCCGTTTTCTTTAAGGTTTGCGTGGCCAGAACCAAGCTAAGAACGAGCGCGTATCATCCTGTCATCACCATCTCTTCTTTAATACCATTGCGTTATGTATAATGTATCAGTGTTAGAAGTTTGGAGAGGAAGAGTTTATATATATATTTATTTTATTTACTTTTGATTGCTGACAGGTGCTGCGGGAAGGAAGAAAAGTGCATTATTGTGGTAAATATATAGGTAGTCTTGTAACTGTTGATATAATGAGCTTATACGTATAGGTTAGCTAACACTCGCGCGCGCGCACACACACACACACACACACACACACACACACACACACACACACACACACACACACACACACACACACAACTGAACTCAGACACACTACCACTGCCTTTCCCCCCCTCCGTGACACACACACACACACACACACACACACACACACACACACACACACACACACACACACACACACACAGGAACGGGAGGTACTGTTACTAATGTTACTCCTGACGGGGCGGAGATGGCGCTGTCATGCCCCAGGGGTGCTCTTGGCGGCGTCTTTATGGCACGTCTTGTCTAATGCTTCCTGGAGGCTGACGTTATTATCTCCTGGACGATCAACGCTCTCTCTTCCTCCGAGACGATTGTATCTGACACATGCACTTCCTGGCTCTTTGCTGGACGCCCCCGCCGCAGCCTCGTCCCCTTCTGTGTATCGAACCACCTCCGTGCATTCTTAGACGGGTTCACTCCAGCTTTTATCTTCCCCTCTTTAATGACCCCGAGGAAATGAGCTTATCTGGGCACTGCTCTGGATAGGATTTCCTTTGCTATTTAAGGTTTAAGAAAGAGCTTGATAGTGGTCAAACCACTGTGTGTGTGTGTGTGTGTGTGTGTGTGTGTGTGTGTGTGTGTGTGTGTGTGTGTGTGTTATTTAGTATTTTCTGTGCAGATTTAGGTGAATGAAGGAAAAAAATACATTTATATTGCTGAAGGATTATTCACACATGTCAGATGATTTCAGTATGTTTTAAGAAGATATATCAATAATATTAACACTTGTAGGGTGACGTTGTATATGAACATGTATTGTAATTCAGATACTTGAAAATAACAGAACAGGATGTCAGCTGCAGAAAGGGAATTATAAGCAAATGCTTACCATATAGAAAGTATTTGTTAGCATTACCTTTTGCATATAGAATCAGCTTACCTTGTTTCGCTCCTGCGACCACGCACCGCTCGCCTGCTACAGGTCGCGCTACCCTCGTTATAGAGAAGTTTTATGACTGAAGCAGTTGACTTGCACTACCTGCTCGTGTATTCCAGCCAGAGTGATTACAAGACGTATTTTGTACGCATAACATAGTGAAATTATCTTATGTTAAATTCGAAATGAAAAAGGAGTTTTATATAGGTGCTATGAATTTATTTTAGGTGATTAATTCGTCAAAAATAGTGATTTCGATCATTCTTCATATTTTTTTTCTGAATTTCAGGCCTTAAATCATAAAGGGATTTCTGAGTAATTGTACCGACATTGTTCACCTCACAGATTCTGTTTTACTTTACTATCTCTCATGTCATATTTTTATTTTGAACACTTCATGTCAACAGTCAGTGAATTTTGGAAATAGTAAATTTTTACCACCACTATTGGGCAATTATATTTTGAACAATAAGAAATATGCATATCAAATCAATTATAATTTTGTTTCTTTAAGTTGATACGCTTGTGCAAAACCTGCCCGACCAGGCCACTGTCTAAGCTCACTTCCGTCACAGTGCCATGTTAAGACGAAGATGGCAGCGAAGTGAGAAACATCAACATCGTTATACATATTCCACTCTGCTCTTAACTCACAGGTCCTCTGCTAGCCGACCTTACTTGTCCTTGCATTCCTCCAGGCCCTGTCCTTTCTGCCTCTCAACGACCTTCTCCCGTCCTCTTCCCATCCTTTACAAGACACATGAGTAAGTCACCAGAGAGCCCACACCCTCCCGCCCTAGCACTCCGCCGCCCGAGATCTGGTGATAATGGGACGCGACCAACCACAATGCTCGCTTGATTAAACAATTTATGATACGAGACAAGTTCATTATAGGTTTTCATTTGACTCTTGTTTGGGGAGGTTTTGTACTTTCCCTGGGAATTTTGTGTGCCAGATGGCGATGGTGGTGGAAGTGGTGGTAGTGGTGGTCGTGGTGGTGGTTGTGATGGTGGTTACTGGTTGTTCTGTGGGTGGTTGAGGATTTGGTCAAATATGTAGTGGTTATATATGATGGTAAAGATAAGGTATTGATATTGGTGATGGAGGTGATGATGGTGATAATATTTAGTGGTGGTGACTTACGTAGTCGTAGTGGTGTCGATTGTAGTAGGATGATAATTATAGTAGTGGTGATGTTGGTGGTTGGATGGTGTTATGAATGTTGGTCACTGAGTTGTGGAAAGGTTTGGTACAGATGATAGTGGCTGGGTGATGATGGCTTTGGTAACATTGATGATGATGGTGGTAATGGTATTAGTGATGATGTTAGTAGTGGTACTGGTGGTAAAGATGGCGGTAATGATAATAATGGTGGTGATGATTGTGGCATTGATGGTTGTGCTAATGATGTTGGTGGTAGTGGTAGTGGTGGTGGTGGTGGTGGTGGTGGTGGTGGTGGTGGTGGTGGTGGTGCGGCCGACGTCCATAGTTCAAGGTAAACCACAGTGAAGGGAGCGAGATTGTGTCACGTGTACTTGTATGTCCAGAATCTTTCCTTTCTTTTCTAAATTGGGCAGTCTGAAGAAACAACAGCTGTGTTTGACTGTCTGTCTCTCTGTTTGCCTCTCTGCCGCTTTGTATGTATGTTTCTGTCTTAGATCGTCTCTTTGTTGTTGTCCCTCTGTCTTTGTCTCGCTATCTTTGGCTCTCTCTCTCTCTCTCTCTCTCTCTCTCTCTCTCTCTCTCTCTCTCTCTCTCTCTCTCTCTCTCTCTCTCTCTCTCTCTCTCTCTCTCTCTCTCGTCACCCCCACCCACTAATACTACATTACAATTTCTGAGTGGTTTACTCTGTATGAGACTTCACATGTTGTGAGCTAACCACCCAGCTTTGGAACTTTTACTAAGTCATCTGATATTCTCTCTCTCTCTCTCTCTCTCTCTCTCTCTCTCTCTCTCTCTCTCTCTCTCTCTCTCTCTCTCTCTCTCTCTCTCTCTCTCTCGTATATATATATATATATATATATATATATATATATATATATATATATATATATATATATATATATATATATATATATATACTCTCAAATACAAGTGTTAATATGATGAACAACATGAGTAAGCGCATCGGGTGAGTGGGTGAGAGAGAAGGAAATGCACGAATGACGAGGAATTAACAGGATCGGCTGTCCTAACGAGGCGGCATGGACCGAGAGGCACCAGGGAGGTGGCAGGAAGTGTGCAGCGGAAGAGCTAAAAGATAGATAATGAAAAGGGAAGTTTCAGAAGAGGGCGAGAGGAGGAGAGGCGGAGGAGAACGGCTTTAGTAAAGTTATATATTGGGAACAATAAGGGGAGGGTGTTTGTGAAGTAATGTGCATCTGAGTGAATTCAGTCAATCACCAGTTGTTGCCAGCGCCCACCAGTACAGCAGCCCCAGGCCTCGGCCACACCGGGCGTGAGGGGTGAAATGAATTTTGGTTAAACTTTGCATACGAGTTATTATTGTAATCCTTAACAGTTATTATTATTAACATTATTATTATTATTATTATTATTATTATTATTATTATTATTATTTTATTATTATAATCATTATCATCATCATCATCATCATCACCATCATCATCATCATCATAAAAATCATTTTTATCATTATATCATTGCTATTATTATTTGGTGTCTATCTCTCCAAATTATCAAATTTAGATACACTTACCTTAGTGACTGTCTTGCATTTACTTTTTTTTTCCCATCTAGTCTTCCATATCGTTCTTTTATTTATTTTTTTTTCCTTTTAATCTGTCTTCTCTTCTGGCTTACCAACTTATAGGTATTTTTTTATTGTGTCACTAAATGTTCATTTGATGTGTCTTACTTGTCTCTCTCTCTCTCTCTCTCTCTCTCTCTCTCTCTCTCTCTCTCTCTCTCTCTCTCTCTCTCTCTCTCTCTCTCTCTCTCTCTCTCTCTCTCTCTCTCTCTCTCTCTCTCTCTCTCCACCTAAGCAGCTCAGTTTTCTCACTATGATTTACCCTTGAACAAATTGCCTCGACGGCGAGTTTAACCAAGTTTCCAAAACGTATTCAACGCCGGGCATTATCACAAAATATTGCCACAAGTTATCTACAAAGTTGGACGACCCTCTGAAAGTTTGACAGGGAATTTTGAACGCCGAGCAAACCTTATGAGCGCGCGTAAGCTCAAACTCCGCCCAAAAGCGCGGGGCGGGACGGAGGCGCTGGGTTGAGGAGGAAGGGGAGGGGTCAGAGCCCGCCTGCAGCAGACACCAACGCAGCAGCAGATCCGTTCTACTTGCGCCAGGGAGAAAAGGGCAGAAAAGGACTGGCCTGTCTGAACGCACGGTGTGAGTGACTATAGGTGATGAAGAAGCGGGAGGCGTAACTGTAACGGTGGTCAGGAAGAGAGAGAGAGAGAGAGAGAGAGAGAGAGAGAGAGAGAGAGAGAGAGAACCATGCGTGCTTTGGGATCCTAGGGGTCTCCAAGCGCACGGGTTCGAATCCTGTCCACGGTCCGAGTGTAGGTTGGGCTTCCTCACTCGGGGCAACGGTTTCCTAGCGGGTGGGCTTTGAGATAGGGGGTACCCAAAAAGTATCCCCTTTAGCCCATAAATTCCCGTGAAAAGCCCACATGGTATAAATAAATAAAAAAAAAAGTACAACTTACGTCTGAAAACCGAAATCTTTGACAATATTACTATCATAATTTTACAAAAGTATGGCCTCGTTTGAAATCATCGCTGAAGTTATTGTTGGTAATTTGGTGGAGAGAGAACATGAATCTTGGAGCAGAATGTGAATGATAATGAACGCTGATGCAATTATAAGTTCAATGAAATTAAGTGCTTTGTAAATACAGAGTTATTGGTAACCAGGTAGAATATTGATGTATCTTCTCGTATCAGGCTTGGTTAGGAAGTCAGGAGTTCAGAAGGAAAGTTATTGAGAGTAATTGGAGGAAAAAAGACATAAATTGGAAAGAAAGATGTAAGATATATTGTAGGGAGTATGAATATGGATGATGATGATGATGATGATGATGATGATGATGATGAGGAAGAGGAGGAAAAGGAGGAGGAGGAGGAGGAGGAGGAGGAGGAGGAGGAGGAGGAGGAGGAGGAGGAGGAGGAAGAAGAAGAAGAAGAAGAAGAAGAAGAAGAAGAAGAAGAAGAAGAAGTGGAGGAGGAGGAGGAGGAGAAGGAAAAGAAAGTTGAAAAAGCTAATACTCTTAATACTTGTAAATTAAAAGATTTTGACAACAATGTCAACTTCACAGTAAAAAAAAAAAAAAAGAAAAACAGCGTCCAATGAATAAAACAAATTGTACATACACAAGAATATTTCAGTTACAACACACACACACACACACACACACACACACACACACACACACACACACACACACACACACACACACACACACACACACACACACACACACACACACACACACACGGGACACCTTTACCTTTGTTAGTAGTGTACAAAAAGCCTCCGTCAGAGAGTAGTATGGAGGGACGGGTGTATAGGGAGCTTAGAGGCAGCGGCATTGTAATAGTGTGCCTTCAGGTAGCAATGAGTGCCAAGTGTCTCTGTGCCAGTAGCAGACGCCTGTAGAGGATGACGCTGAGAGAAGGCTGAACACTCTCCCTTTGATCTGTGGTATGTGTGTGTGTGTGTGTGTGTGTGTGTGTGTGTGTGTGTGTGTGTGTGTGTGTGTGTGTGTGTGTGTGTGCGTGTGTGCGTGCGTGCGTGCGTGTGTATGTGTCTGAAAATTATGTACCCACTAATACTTATATGTATGTATGTATTCACGGGAGTATGTATGTCATTATGTATGAGACTACATACACCGAAGAGGAAACTGTACTAAACATAGAGTGGGAGAAAAAAAAAAAAACATCAAAAAGGTCTGACATCATCGCAAGAAGCGTAGAGATGGAGATTAGCAAAGGCATCTGAACAAATTAGGGAAGATGTTTGCTATCCTGGTTATCTCAGCGTTAAACCAGCCGCGCTTTGTGCTATCCAACAAACTTTAGTATATTCTCAAGCTTGCACTTTTTTTCCCGCTGACGTAATTAGAACCCCATAAACTTACTGAACTTTCAGCTACGTGCACATCAGTGAGTGTATGAATATGAGTGAGTGAATGAATGAATAAATAAGTAAGTGAGTGTCTGTATTGTAGAGTGACCAAATGATTTAACGAGCGAAAGGTAATGAATTAGTAACTGAATGTGAGTGGTGAGCTTTATGAGCTTGAAAATGAACTTGTACGTGATCGAATGAATGCATGAAGAAGCGAATGAGAGAATCATAGGAAGAGATAGTAAGGAAGGAGAGGGAGGGACTGACGGTAGGCAGGCAGGCTGGCGTTGATGATGGCTCGTGGATATTAGAGTGAGCGGGTCAGGCCACGACACACCGGGGCTGCGGCTGTCTGTGTTTGGTTTGTCATATCGCTGACCAAAACATGCGAGGTTGGCTGCTGTTTGCTCGAGGGAAATGAAGATCCCGTGTGCAGGGTGAGGTCCGGCCACCACCCTCCCTCTCTCTCTCTCCTTCCTCTCTCTCCTCTTCTCGACGTCCGACCCGCGGGCACGCAAACTTGATGCTTACTGAATTTGTGTATTCTAATTAATGCAAGACAGGGGCGCCTCCCACAAAGTGTTGACGTACCTGATGTGCCCTTTTACGAGTTACTCCTCCAGTGTGTACGAGTGTCCAACCTTCTGGCGGCGAATGATATGAAGGGGAAACTTGTTTATCTGTGAGGTTTTGTGTGCAGCTTACTGTGTATGTGTGTTATTGCAAATGCTATAAGTCACAGAAAGTGTATCATACTTTATCTTTGCCTATGCGATTTACTAAGACCTCCAACAAACAAATGTAAGAAAAAAAATATTATTTTCCTTATTATTCATACAGAACCACCTTTTCAATATAGTTCTTTGTATGTTGTCACAATTTCTTCATGGCTGAAAGATAAACGAAAACAAGGAGTATTTCATTTCATATTTTTGTTACATTCCTTTTATATATATTTTTTCGTCACTTTACTTTCAACCATTCACCAAACACCCTTTGTTGTGACACGGAACTGAAAGATGAACTTCCCTGACGAGCACTGGATTTATCTTTTCTCTAAACTGAAAATCCCGATAGCAGTCACGTGTGCGTTTGAAATTATTTAGTCTGGTCGTCGACGGATAATCCCTCACAAACAACTCTACCGGGCCGCCAACACACGGGTCGCCCTCAAAGAAGAGTGCGAGTCGGAGCGAGTATGTCAGATTTACACACAGCGCTACACAGACGGTGGCGTGAGGGCTTCGGGTTTTATCGCTTCTTCGCCAGGTGATTAGTGGCAGTCGACAATACATCCTCATGGGCGTTTTATCTGTTCGTGCTGGGACGGCACACAAACACAAAACAATGCGTGGAGATACCAAATAAGTACACATGCTATTTGATTTTCATGACACGCTGTTGATATTACTTCAGAATTTAGTTTAGCGATTGTGCGTACAAATCAAACATTTATATTTATCAGTAATTTTTTGACCGTAGTTGAAACAGGAACATTAAAAGATTAGATGTACATATAGATGTAATTACATGTATAGATAAAGAGAGAATTATGCATTATATTGAAACTTAAACAAGACAGGCAAGTAGAGAGAGAGAGAGAGAGAGAGAGAGAGAGAGAGAGAGAGAGAGAGAGAGAGAGAGGTATATCAAAGAACATGTTATTATGCTTTCAGGTACGGTTGATGTTGTCCCAATGATGTCCTCCATTTTCTAATATATGTACTCGTATCACACAAATCAACTTTCATTTCCTGGGTGTTAGTCCAATTAGTAGCCAATACTTGGCTGCCTTCTCAAAATATCCCCAAGTTATTGATCATCTGTAGCGACAAACAGGTGGACTGCACACGCGCAAAATAATATACTTGGGTGTTTTTTATACAACTGACCTGACTTGGCGAGACGGTCAGCTTGGCGGGAAGCGGAAATTACTTCACCACGTGAGTAATGAATATTTGTCGTGATGTTGACTCTGGACTCTTTCACTAAACACGAAACTAACTTAAGAGCATAAAAGCATTTTTTTATTTTGTGATTGTTTTTTTTTTTACGTGCTCATGAGTTACAAGACGTTACAAGTCATTTAATTTTTTTTTCATTTGAGTTACCCAATTTTTTTTTTTTTTTACGGGAACTGAATTGCCTTTGTGTTTTCTCAAATTCGTTTAACTGAGAAAGTTGGGGTCACCACACACACACACACACACACACACACACACACACACACACACACACACACACACACACACACACACACACACACACACACACACACACACACACACACACACACACACACAACTGAACTCAGACACACTACTACCCTCCCTGACACACACACACACACACACACACACACACACACACACACACACACACACACACACACACACACACACACACACACACACACACACACACACCTGCCTTACCACCCTGTCTCACCCAAGCCCACAACCCACTGCGCACCTGCCCCTCGTCCTCCACCTCCCCTGACCCTATCCCTCTATCCCTCCATAACCCGCCACGCCCTGCCTTGCCTTCTACGAGTCCACGCAAGAAGCCCCAGCAGTCCATTGTAGTATTTCCGAGCACGCCCCCATAACCCTGGCGGCGGGAAGTGGATCAAAATTGAAATGACAAAAGCGGAGGTATGACGCATTCGCCTTCACTCTCCGGCGCCCGATGAACCACCACCACTAACCTTCCTCCTCTTCCTCTCTCGGTATATGACATTCCTCAACTGTGGGAGGGAATAATTGTCCACTCCGTCGGGTCCCCGCGATAGACCAGCCTCTCGCGGCCACAAATCAATCCGTCACACCGATATATCCCGCCAATAACAATTCAAAATGTCCCTCCACTTGCGGTTAACATGTAGCAATCTGTCTCCGCCGCATTGGAAACCCACTCGTGTTTACATTCATTCAATACCGCTGCTGACCCGCCACCGTTCGCAGACTGCTCCTCCTCCTCCTCCTCCTCCTCCTCCTCCTCCTCCTCTTCTTCTTCTTCTTGTTCTTCTTCTTGTTCTTCTTGTTCTTCTTGTTCTTCTTGTTCTCCTTGTTCTCCTCCTCCTCCTCCTCCTCCTCTCATTTCCTTCCTCTCCTCTTCCATCATTCATGTTTCCTTCCTCTTTCAAAAGAGGAGTGTCAAGACACCTCTTACGTTAACTGGACCCTCCTTTTAGATTTTTGTTTTTCTTTCTCCTACTTTCCTCTAAACAGGGCCTGGCAACCAGCGGGATTTTTTTTTTTCCAACACTGTTTTCCCTTGGCCAGTGCCCTTGTAATGTAAAAAAAAAAAAAAAAAAAAAAAAAAAAAAAAAAATACTTCTCTCCCCATTTCTCTCCCCTCTCGTACCAAGACACTTGCCTCATTAAATCGATGGTTAAGTATCGAAGACTTGCAAGTGTAGTTATCTCACTTTATTATTAAAGTTTTTAGACAATGTATTATTCTACTTCAAAGAATATATCATAATTAATTGCAAAAAAGATTACTTGAATATATTGTATGATTAAAATTAAATGTTTGTGATTTCATATTTGATTTTTTGTTGTTAAAATGATCATAGAACGTAATTTAGGTATAGACATGTAGAGGTTTATTGTGAAACATGTAACAAAAGATGAAATAAATTTTTCGCCTCAGAATTCTAGTCCAGTATAACTTCAATCAGAACAGCTCACTTTTCTTTTTACGCCGTCGTATTTCTGTTATTTCTCCACGTTCATGTTGCCTTTTGTGTTAAGAAAGTTAGAAAGCTCTCCAGGTAAAGAGAGTCTGCCGTGCTCTCTTAGCCCTCGCGACATCAAAACATGATGTCGGTGTAGACTCTTATACTCTTGAGCTGCATCACTTCCCCTTAAAGACGCCGCAAGGTTTGGTCTGGAAGCCTCTCTCTGCATCCAGAAATTCACATCTCTGATTCCGGCAAGGCAGTTGTGCAGGCGTAGTTAGTGAGAGGTCAGGGGGAAGCTCTTGGGTAGCGGGGTGGGAAGGTAGGTATGAAGAAGAAAAATGTATTCTTAGTAATTCATGAAATCCATGTTAGTTATATTTTTTATTAATCATTTTATCCTGATATCTTATTGAAGATAATTCACATTGTTTTCCCCTTCTATTGAAATACATCTTCTCTTTTTTTTTTATTTCAGTTATTCTTTTAAAAGTTGCTGGTAAAGAAAATCATCATTTTATCGCTTCTTCTTTTCCTCTGACCTTCTCCTTTCCTCTCATGCTCTTATCCTCACCCCCATCTCCCCGCCCTTCTCCACTCGCCTTCCCCTCTCCCCCATGACGTTCCTCTTGCGGCCCCCTCTCGCCGTGACGCCTGCCTCCTCCTTGAGAAATATGGGGCAATATGTCAGCCTCACTCCGCCCCAGAGGGTAAAGTTGCTCAGGCCACCACCACCATCCTCTCCATCCTACCCTCCCCCTTCGCTACCACCACCATCACTACCACCACCTCTCCTACCATCGCGGCCTCAGACTACCACTCTGCCACTTGTAAAGTAATACGGAAACAGTATAAGACGATATGCTCTTGCTTTTAAGTAGCGGCGATTTGAAGATATTATAACTGTTGTGTTTCCTGGTAAGATTTTCTCATCTCGAATTCGGTCTTTTGGTACCGGAGAAATATTACTGTCCGTCGTTCAAGCTTTGAGTAATCTTTAGCAGGTGATTGATAGAAAGATTGATAGAAAGCAGGTGGTTGTAGTTCTGGAAGAGAAATAGAAAGTCAGTCTAACAAAGTGATCCGATAATATCGAAGAGCATTTATTGTATTGCTGTACACGTATTGTATCTGAATGTGCGACTGAGAGAGAGAGAGAGAGAGGAAAGAAGCACCACTGGCGAAAACACAGGAATACATTTGAGCCCTCGCGAGCTGCACTACACTGAAGACATCTCACGGCACTCAGGATTGCTTTCATTTGTAAAACCAAAAGCAGCAGGCAACGCGATTAGCAAGTAACACCTTACCATGACCCTCCTTTTCCTTCCTCCTCCTCCTCCTCCTCCTGATTCTCCTTCTGCCTTTACAGCTCTCCTTTTCCTTCCTTCTCATTCTCGTCGTTCTCTTACTTGTCCTCTTTCCTCTCATCGTCCTCCTCTTCCTCTTTCTCGTAGTATATTCCGTCCCCCCTCCTCCTACTCTTCCTACTTCTCTACTACCATCTCTTCCTCCTCAGCCGCCTCCGCCGCCTCCTCCTCCCTTTCTCTCCCCGCGCACTTCCTTTCCGGCGGGCGAGGAGAGCGATGTAAGGTGCGCCATACTGCCACAGGCCCATCTGAGGTACAGCACCCGAGAGACGAGGCTAAAACAGGCCAGGCAACACGACCTAATTAGCCCCTAGTTTTGAGCGGCTGAGTAACGACACAAACACTGTCGTCTCGGGTCGTTCTAGAAATCCCCCGGTGGCGAATAAACGAAGCTCCGGAACGACAAACACACGAGTCGGTGTCTGCCATATTTTACGCCGGAACACGTCGGGCGATTGGGCCATTTGTCTCCTACGCGATGCTACTCCCCCTCACTCCTTCCCCTCCCCTTATACATTACATTAACCCTCCCTGCCTTCCCTCCCTTCCATCTCCCTCTCCCCCATTCCCTTCCTTCCCTCGTACTATCTCCCCGCCCACTTGGTAAAAGAACATTAATTTTCACGAGTCCATCTATAGCGTTCTTATTGTCCTCGCCACCACATTGAGTCGAGATCGAGAACAAACGGTGCCTTCCGTAGTGGGGTGCTTGAAAAGATGCAAATGAAGTAATTATAGGATTTACATACCGGGGAATTATCAAGGTAATTCTGTAAACACTGTGTCCCTGGCTTATTTCCCCCCACCATCCACTCAGGTCTCCGGGAAATTGGACTTGTAGCATGTAAAATATTAAGGTATTTCCTTCAAGGACAATGCAGCGGAGGCGGGCGTGGCTTGGAATAGTGGAAAGGGATGGGATAGAAACAGGGGCGGGCTGGAGGAGGAGGAGGAGGAGGAGGAGAGGAGGAGGAGGAGGAGGAGGAGGACGAGGACGAGGACGAGGAGGAGGAGGAGGAGGAGGAGGAGGAGGAGGAGGAGGAGAAGAAGAAGAAGAAGAAGAAGAAGAAGAAGAAGAAGAAGAAGAAGAAGAAGAAGAAGAAGAAGAGGAGGAGGAGGAGGAGGAGGAGGAGGAGGAGGAGGAGGAGGAGGAGGAGGAGGAGGAGGAGGAGGAGGAAGAAACAAAAGAAGAAGAAGAAGAGGGGGAGGAGGAAGAAGAAGAAGAAGAAGAAGAAGAGAAGGAGGAGGGGAGAGGGATACGAGAAGTAGGGGGAAGGGGAAGGAGCATTAGGGAATTTGTAAGTTGGGGGAGACATGATGGCGAGGATAGAACGGGGGAGAGGGTGAGGGGAAAGGGGGTTGGTTTGAAGAGATGTAATAAATAGAGGCTTAAAGGAGACTTAGTGGAGAATGAGGCGGGCGAGTGAGGACACTTCTGTTTGTCTTAACAGAGGCAGGTAACGGTGCCTCCAACTTACACCTGTCAAAGACGCAACGCATACTGTTGTGCCTCGCGAATATCACTTGCCATTTTGCAACATTAATAATGGAAGGATATCTGCATTTTTTTTCTTTTAAGGCGTCATAGCGAGAGAAATGGTACACTCAGTCCTTGCACTGGAATGAATGTGACTATTACACCTGGATGTTATAGGTTTAAGTGTGTGTGTGTGTGTGTGTGTGTGTGTGTGTGTGTGTGTGTGTGTGTGTGTGTGTGTGTGTGTGTGTGTGTGTGTGTGTGTGTGTGTGTGTGTGTGTGTGTGTGTGTGTGTGTGTGTGTGTGTGTGTGTGTGTGTGTGTGTGTCTATGTGTGTGAGTTTAACCTCTGTGGTTTGATCGCTTCGTACTCTGTCTGGTTTGGTTCTGTTTGATATACTGTTTTTTCAAATCCTATCAGTTGCGATTTATTATCTGATTTTCCAGCGCTGTGTTTGATCTATTTTTCATTGCGTCATATGCACACAAAGAACGAAAAATTGAGCGAGTAGTATCTGAATTTCAGTATTACAAAAGCGTATGAATACCACGTCTTCACTTGAAGACTTGCAGTTTTGAGATGCGTAAACAATCGTGTGTTTTTCATCACCAGTTTCTGTCCATTGATGCAATTCCTTGTTGTTAAAGCAAGGCTGATAAAATATCATTCTTTTTGTACCATCAAAAACGAATCCTTACATGATGTATGGAAGATTATTACACACACACACACACACACACACACACACACACACACACACACACACACACACACACACACACACACACAGCGTAGTGTAGTGGTTAGCACGCTCGACTCACAATCGAGAGGCCCGGGTTCGAGTTCCGGTAAGCGGCGAGGCAAATGGGCAAGCCTCTTAATGTGTGGCCCCTGTTCACCTGGCAGTAAATAGATACGGGATGTAACTCGAGGGGTTGTGGCCTCGCTTTCCCGGTGTGTGTTGTGTGTTGATGTGGTCTCAGTCCTACCCGAAGACCGGTCTAAGAGCTCTGAGCTTGCTCCGTAATGGGGAAGACTGGCTGGGTGACCAGCAGGCGACCGAGGTGAATTACACACACACACACACACACACACACACACACACACACACACACACACACACACACACACACACACACACACACACAATATATATATATATATATATATATATATATATATATATATATATATATATATATATATATATATATATATATTATGAAACACACACACACACACACACACACACACACACACACACACACACACACACACACACACACACACACACACACACAGCATATATCCACATATTATGCGCATGCTGTAAGAGTTTCTCACTAATCCGAGCTGGGTGGATTTGGAGAGATTTCAGTTAATGGGGTTGAGCGAAAATTTTCAGAGGGATTCTGTGTAAAGAAGGGAAGCCGCTATTCAGGGTCGAGCGAGGCGCCTATTGAAATAAAACTGAGAGAGAAAGTGAATACACTTGATAGGCGCGCTGTGAACAAA
>NC_059302.1:5658424-5665924 GCF_017591435.1 Portunus trituberculatus | reverse complement strand
TGGTCATCGTGCGGTGTCCTTCACGGCCTCCATTATGCTACTGTGGCTATCGACTTTTTTTTTTCTCTCTCCTCTCTCATTGATTTCGTTCTACCGGCTTGTTAACCTTAAAAGATTAGAAGTAATGTTTTCAATCTTTTCTCTTATTCCATTATCATTGGGCTGTATATACCAGGACGAATACTGGCCCAATGCATTCCCAAAATATGCAGCGTTACTTTATATATGGTGAGTCGTTAGATGGTAGTAATGGAAAAACTTAATTGTCTCCCAGTTTATATCAGTAACTGGTACACAAATATATGCATGAGGAAGAAACCTATTCTTAATCTCGAATCTAATTAGTCTTTTATGCGCTTTAACAAAATATTATGAATCCTTAATTTCTCCTTTCTTCAATGGAAAGGTTGACTGATTTATTTGTTTAAACCGTATTCATGAACTGGAAGAAAGCGAGCCACCGAGGGAGGCTGGATTCGTGTTAAATACTTTTCTCAAAAAGAAGTAAACCTTTTTAAATGTCTAGTCTTTATGGGAGTTTTGGTGAATACAGCCCTCTGCGTGGTGGTGTTCGGCGGGTGTTGCGCTGCACGCGGGATGTGAAGCAAGCCGGCCATGAGCTGCGAATTGGCCTCTCCAAAAGAGCCATAGATTTGTTTGGTAGGGGTCGGGTCTGGTGTGCTCGGGGTGGGAGTGAAGAGCTGAATTGCAGTTGGCGTTATTCACGGTGTAATCTGTAAATCTGACGGGTAAATCCGGCAGTTTATCGTATTACCTGTTTCATTCCCGTGATAAACCCGAAAAGCTGTTCTTATCACTTTTCACTGCAGTCTTTTGGATAATGCATCACAACAGATAAATGTTAATGTAAAACTGCATTTAAATTTCATGTTCTCGTTTTCCTTCTATTTGAACTTTAACTCATACTGCAGATTTAAGAAAACTCACTTGAATTCCTTGAAGAGAGAAACGAAATCTTTCAACTTAACAGGAGTCTATTACAGTTGTGTTCCGGCAGTTCAGTGTGTGTAGAACTTAACACGGAATAATATAGTTCCCCCAAATCAGGTATCTCGGTGTAAAAGGAAAAGCAGTAATAATGAGCAGAAACCTAATAAGCCTTTTCTACAGACACAACGGTTTCTTTAACAGTATGAGCTAGACCTATGCACCGCTACTTTCCCTATATACATTATCAGTATAAGGAACTGGCTTCCGTGTCTCATTCTGACCGCTCTGACTTTTAAATTGGTGATAATGAGACAGACGTCTTACCCGATGGCCGGGCACACACACCCTACTTACACAACCATGTGACGTAAGGCGTACAAAAGCCCCACCAGATATACGGTGTTGTAAAGGCCGACCGACGGTAAACAATGCAGGCGACGGAGCCATCTCGAAGCGGGAGCAACCTTATGCCGGCTGTCCCTGGGTACTTGGTGGTTAGTCTGAGTAATAAAATGGATACAGAGGAGATGTTGTCGCCCACTGTCTGTCCCTTGAGGACCATCTTGTTTACACTGGCCTGGTCTGTTTTTATCTGTAAAAGTCTCGTTGCTTTTCGACGCAAAAGATGGTGGGTAATTTAGCCGTTTCTTTACTTTACTTTCTTTACGATGGTGCTTCTTTTCCTTTTCAACATAACTTAGATATTGCTCATTAAATCATGGAGTAAGACAAAAGTGAAAAAAAAAAAATGTGTAACGAAAGCTGCAATACCTCGGACTACTTTGAAGTTACAGAGACGCAGTATCAGTATGATATTTCTTTCCCCTGGTTAAGTTCAATACTCCTGGTACGTTTTAATTAGCATGCATACAAGAAAGGGAGGGTGCATGAGTCAGTCAATTAGTGGCTAAGCACTCCAGTAACATACAGCTACAAGCCAACAGCCAGGCATTTAGTAGACTGATACAGAGAAAGCGACACAGGGTGGACGAGGCACGAACCCTAGAGGTTTGGTGAGGTTCGGTCGCGGGGCGTAGGGAGAGGTTAGCTTCAATCTTTATAAATAAGCCCGGCCATAATGTGTGTAGCGGGGAGGGAGCAAGGGCAAACTCAGTAATACTTCCTCTCCTACACCGCCGGGTCGCCATTTACAAGTTTTTCAATTGTGCACCAGAGCCGCCATGCTTGTCGAGAGTAGGCGACAAGACTCCCCGGCCGTCGCGTCCTCCCCCACCAGAAGTGTCCCACATGAAGATTTCACGAGGGGAAAAAGGCACACGCCACCCGAAGCTTCGCCCAGTGTTTTCTGATATTTTACCTCACAAAGCTGTCTCTAACTACTTGCTGCCGCTGGAAATAGTTGTGAGTTGATATCTGGCTTAAGATGTGACTAAGGTGTGGAGGAATATTGCCATAACAGAGTGATACAGCAAGGGATATTCACGAGCACAGTCAATAAATCCAGTACTTGGCGGCCCCTCACACTTGCTGTTGGAATATCCAATAGGGAATATTGGACAGGTGACCGGGGAGGGACTCTTGTAGGGGAGCTCGCGCCATCATACATTGTTTTCCACGCCGTTCTTTGTACACAGTACCTTACACTATTCATCCGACCTAACCGACAGTTTACATTGTCACCAATTTTAGCCGCGTCACATTCGTTCCTTTGCTCTTCGACTGGCGTTACCTTTCGTGAAATCTTGAACAAGTTTTGGATCAAAAGGCGAAACGAACGTGCACTTAACACAACAAGCTTACAATATCGTTATAAGTTCATGAGATAAACATATTCCGTATAACCATATTAGAAGTTGGACGTACCACCAAACATTACACGCGTCACACAAGACATCACACGAGGGACGGAATGTACAGCATTGAGTAGAATTATAACCGTAAGGGCGTTGCCACTTATAGAGAGCGCTCTTCTAGGCCTGGTGTACCCCGAGCCTCTATCGCCGCGGCGGGAAATAATTGTTCGTAATAGGTAGGAATGGGGGTGGCGGTGTTGGTAGTAGTGGTAGTGGTGGTAGTGGTGGTCAAGCAGTAGTATCGGTAGTGGTAGTAGTTGTAGTATAATGGCAGTGACAGTAATAGGGACAGTATTAGGAACACCAATGAGTGTAGTGATGATAAAAATGCGCAACCGCATTTGCATTATTATTATTATTATTATTATTATTATTATTATTATTATTATTATTATTATTATTATTATCATTTATTTATTTATTTTTTTCATGATAACGATGTAGATGGTGAAAGAATACAAGAAATACGTGATGAAAACAAAAGTGAGAGTGATAGATCATGATATCTGATGATGAGATGATGAGGATGGTGATTAATGTAAATGGTGATGAATACAACGGATGGTGATGTGTGGTGACAGAATGACAAGGTGAAGGTGCTGAAGTGGTGGTTGATAGTAAGGGGAAGGGCGGTGATGGACCCTGATTAGTGATGAAAGACGGTGGTGGTGGTGGGGTGAATGGGTGATGCCTAACGGTGTGGTGACGGAGGGCGACAGATGAAGACAGATGGTGTCAGGAAGTTGTGATGATAATGTCTATGAAAATAGTGATAATAATGATAATAGTAATAACACTAGTTGCTTCATTAGTAAAATGTCTCATCATCCCCTTACCTTGAGATAGAATAATAGAATCCCTCTATTAAATAAAAATTGCATACTATAATAAATTGGTAGTAAAAAATAAAATAAAAATTATACTTCAGATGAAACAAGACAAACCAACGAAAGTGTCCTAAGTGTAAGAGTTTATTCCTGTCTCTGCCATTAAAAAGCAGTGGCTCCTGAGATAAATGAAAAAAAAAAAAGTAATCCACTTGACAGTGAAGAAAGTTTCAGCAAGAGAGCATCCGGAATTTAATAAAGCCTTGCATACATGCATTATGTATTTATGTAATTGGTGCCATAAACTTTTTAGGCCTTTCAGCATAACCTGGATATCCTTTAGGCAGAGAAGGCCTTCTAATTTATTGAATAACGTAGTGGTGTTAAATAAAGAGAATGAGAGGAGTGGATGAAAGGGGAACAAAGGCAGGGAGGGAAATCAGCAAGGAATCTCGGCTTGGCACGCGGCGTCTTAGGGAGGACGGAAGGGAGTAGCCGTGACGTGGTGCCAATTAGGGGAGAATTCACGACGCCAGAGACAACAGTCGTTCCTCAGGAGAAGCAGCGGGACATGGCGGGGCGTGGAGGTGTGCTTGGGAGGGTCTGTGGGGAGGAGAGCAGTTTTGGAGGGGGGGGCGAGTGTGGGATTGTGTATGCCGCCTTGAGTGGGGAGATGTGTTTTCGGTATGTTGGTTGATGTGTCTGCGTCTGAGATTTGGCGTTTTAGTTTTGGGATTTTTTTTATATTCTACTTTTTTTTTTTTTTGTGAGGTTCCTTGAATGAGTTTTTTCTTCCTTCACCAACGGCACTGTCTTAGGACTACAAAAATGGATCACTGAGCGCCAGAAGGATTAATAAAAGTCAGAAAGGTGTCTTGAAATCTCCTTCTTGAAAGAATGTATGGCTGTTTTATGTATGATATGAATTTGCTATTTATATTTATCCTCTCTTCATTGTTACTTGCTATTCGTGAGATGAGACGAGTAGGTACGTGTTCATATGGATCAGAAAATGCATGAGTTTCTCTTCTTTCAGTCGGTCCAGCTTAATCACTATTCGTTACGTCATGTTCTGTATTGGAATGTCATTCTCTGCTTGCTTTATCATGATCGCTTCAGATTACACCTCTTGAGTTTGTTAAACTTTTCCCATCATCTTTCTTTATTCACTTCACCTTAATTTCATCGCCCTCATCCTATTAACCTGTGCATTTATTTCGCCCCCTCTTCCCAAAGCCTGCTCCTGCCCCTTTCTGGCGGGCGCCTTGTTCTCACCTACTACTGTCCGGTGCATAAAATCACTCTGTCCATTAATCTTTTTATCCTCGCATTTCTCTTTTCAGTTTGTGGACATGCGCTTATACCGAGATTATTAAGGTTTTGTTGATTCTGACTCTTGTTTACTGTGATTTTTCTCCACATATTCTGTAACAGACGTGAACGAGACAGGCTCCCTCTGTGCCTGAATTTTCTGAATAGCACGAGAGGGACTGAAGCCCGTGTCATTTCTTCTCCAGGCTGGCTGACTTGCACCCGCTTTGCCCGCCACTCATTCCAGATATATTTAAAGCTCTCACTTTGAGAATACATACGACAGTCGTAAAATAATTTTAGTCCCAGAGGCTCGTCTTGTCAATGTCAGAAATTTCACCAGCGTCAAGTTGTTTAGCTTTTCTGTGTACTGGTTTGGTCGCATAATACTTTTCTAGCCCTCAATCCTATACGTGTTTTTTTTTCCTTTTTAGTAATGTATACTTATAAGGACACACACACATGTTTGATGATTTGTCCAATGCACGTAAAAGGTACTGGAGTTTAGATGCTACGCCCATTGCATTCCTTTCGCGGAAATTAATAGTATGTGTGCAAAAGTACTGACATTTACGTGGTTTATTTTTCCTTTTACTTTAGACATAGGAGAAAAATCATAATGGATGTGAAGACAAAATATTAGTGTGATAAGTAAACTTCTTGTATAGGAATACTCAAAGGTGATGTGTCAATATATGCATGATTACTGAAGTTTCCTGTATGTTTCGTCTTATCTTCAAAGTGAATAAATACTAAGGCACATATAGCGGGTGTGGTTTGGTCTCAGGATTGTCAGCGCTGTGGTGTCATCTTTTCTGTATGAATGGACGTAGGAAGGGGAGGGGGTGGATACACGGATACACCAGCACAGGAGGCAACCATCAGCGACCATAACACCGGGCATTACTAGGACGGGCGACCATAACAGTATTACATTAGAGTTGCTTACCTACCTAAACCTCAAATTACTTCCACCTTCATCACTTCACCACCAAATATCGCCATTGTAACCACTATCGTTGGCCGCCGCCTTTGCCTTCACCTCCATTGCCGCCTCCACATCCACTTGCCTTTCTCCATCACCACCACCACCGCCACCTCCTGCAATCACCACCACCGCATTCCACTTCAACCTCATAGCACCACCACCACGTCCTCCGTCTCTTGGTGGCACATTCGCTATCTTCACGATCTTCTGCACTTTATGGCGATTTGTATCGGTGAAATAAAGCAATGAGATTCTTAAAAAAATTTAACTGTGTAACTCTGAAATATGCATTATTCATCTGTCACTCTATTATTGCAAGACAACATAACTATAATGACCTAATACCTGAAATTTGTAATCCAGTGTGTGTGGGTGGGGGCTGGTTTCAGGTGTGGGTGGTGTGTGTTTGGGTGTGAATGTGTGTGTGTTTGGGTGTGAATGTGTGTGTGTGTGTGTGTGTGTGTGTGTGTGTGTGTGTGTGTGTGTGTGTGTGTGTGTGTGTGTGTGTGTGTGTGTGTGTGTGTGTGTGTGTGTGTGTGTGTGTGTGTGTGTGTGTGTGTGTGTGTGTATATATATATATATATATATATATATATATATATATATATATATATATATATATATATATATATATATTTATTTATTTATTTATTTATTTATTTATTTGCACACACACACACACACACACACACACACACACACACACACACACACACACACACACACACACACACTCAGGCCCGTGAGTAGGGCATGTTGGGGCAGGAAATAAGATAATACAGCATCGGGTCGAGACAGACGTGAGCGGCGCGCTACACTCCACACACTCCCTCGCCCCTGTGTTGAATCGCTCACGCTTCTGTGCCGCTGGTTGAATTTCTGTTATTTTCAAAGTTTACAATAGAAGCCGCGCGTGTTATTGATGGGAAGGAACTAGATACCAAGTACACAGAACGGGTGGCTGTAGAAGTTACTGCTGTTACCAGATAAGCGGGCGGGAGTCACTTGCTCATGACTCCGGCGTGATGGGATCTTGCGTGGCAAAGTTTGGACGAGGGGGTAATATACGCGGCGAGGCGGACAGGAAATGTAAGGAAAGATACGGCGGAAAGTTTCGCCTGAAATGCATTGTGTCGGTGATGGCACGCACGTAAAACATGAAGCTAGTGCCGGGTGATGTGATGAGTTCACCATGAAGTTATTGATGATTTCGAATTACGTGTCAGTTATTCCTGGTTCCGTTTTCTCCGCATGTAATGCATTTAATTTTTTTCGGAGGGGCCAGGAGAGAATGTTGATTCAATAACAGCAGGTGAATGTGACGGTGACGGTGGTGGTGGTTTGTGTCTCAGGGGAGTGGAATGTGTGATAAATATACGCTACGGATGGAGGCGTGTCGCTCACCGGTGGGGGCGGCAGCCAAAATATCGATAGTTTTGTGATCAACTTTTATTTCCGGTGATACCTCCAGAATATTTAATGCTTATTCCTGTATACGTATGTGTGTGTGTGTGTGTGTGTGTGTGTGTGTGTGTGTGTGTGTGTGTGTGTGTGTGTGTGTGTGTGTGTGTGTGTGTGTGTGTGTGTGTGTGTGTGTGTGTGTGTGTGT
>NC_059302.1:5628424-5653424 GCF_017591435.1 Portunus trituberculatus | reverse complement strand
TACCAACACGACGTCTTCATGATATTTGACATTTTTTATTACTGAATCTGGAAACAGGTACATTGTACAATATATAAAACCCTTACATATATTTATGTATGAGCATATTTTGCTGCAGTATCCGTGAGGGCCGCGATGGGGCGGTGGCAGGGGTGAGAGGCGCCGAGAGAAGCGCTCTGGCTTGCCTTGCGCCGTGCCCTCACCCGCCAGTCTTTACTTCATTCTCTGTAATAAAGACAAATAAATAAGATTGAATAATGATAAAAATGATTACATATACAATTACGAAAATTTTTCTGTCATTTACATCACACACCATATAGATAAAACTAAATCAACACCGCAAGAGACTCCGCCGGGAATCTCCGCGAGGCGATAAAATAAATTTTTCTGGCGGCTGCCACCGAGGAAGGTCATGCCGTTACTCTCACATCACAAGTAAGAGGGAATGTTAATCCCTGTTGGACTAATTAAGTATAACGAAACAGTAAATTCATATATTTTTCTTTCCCCGCCGTTATTTTGCCACTCATGTTCAAATGAGTTTTCAGATAGCGGTGGCGGCGGCGGCGGACGGCCCTCAGGCGGCCGCGTCCGTGGCGGCGGTCCGGCTTTTTCCGGTCCCGATTGTTCTCCTTTATTTGGCCCATATTTTTGGGCAGGCGGTGTGAGGGTGTGAGGACCACGGTGTGCACGGAGGCGGACAGTGTGCCGAGGGTTCACAGGTTTTATGTGTTACTTGCCTCAATGTTTGTCTGGTAGTTGTGTGTGTGTGTGTGTGTGTGTGTGTGTGTGTGTGTGTGTGTGTGTGTGTGTGTGTGTGTGTGTGTGTGTGTGTGTGTGTGTGTGTGTGTGTGTGTGTGTGTGTGTGTGTGTGTGTGTGTGTGTGTGTGTGTGTGTGTGTGTGTGTGTGTGTGTGTGTGTGTGTGTGTGTGTGTGTGTGTGTGTGTGTGTGTGTGTGTGTATATATATATATATATATATATATATATATATATATATATATATATATATATATATATATATATATATATATATATATATATATATATATATATATTCATATAATAATTTTTTACTTTCTTATATGACTTTTCTTATACAAACGTATTTCTTGACACACTCTATACATTTACCTTCTTTTCCTTTTTAGTTCCTGAGAACCTTTGACCACAAAGATAATAGTAAAGAGATTTATTCAAAATTTGTTTTTCGAAGCTTGTTCTTGTAACTCAAATTTCCTTCCAGACCATCGGGAGTTGGAAACACGCCTGGTATCACCACTTTCTCTCTCACTCAAACAATGCTGGTCAGAAAACAGCGGAAGACGTCACCTGTGCTAAATACTGGATGGACAAAGTATGAATTTATAAAGAGACATTTCCTTGTGAGGCTCCCCGTGATCAAAGATTCAGTCGGTTAGTTTATTGTTATGTATTATTATCCGTGAAACCTCGACACCAGCTTACTTATAATTTTAACTTGAATGTTACCTGATCTTTGTTACTTTCAGAGCGCGGGAAGACCGAGAGAGAGAGAGAGAGAGAGAGAGAGAGAGAGAGAGAGAGAGAGAGAGAGAGAGAGAGAGAGAGAGAGTTTAAATAGTGTTGTAATGCAAGGCTGGCATTGGCCTGTCCTCGCATGCTGTTTTCTGAAACCAATCTCTTGTATATTGCACGTTTTCCCTTTATCACGAAATCGTTAGTGTTACGTGCATTGTAACAGTGGTTTATTCTTAGTGTCAACAATTATTGGTGTTTTTTTTATATTAATATATATTCCACGAAGGCTCACAGTGTTGTAATGTATCTTCTGAATGCTTAGTGTATTATGAAACAATAAGTAATAGCTTTAGGCACGTTGGAATTCAGAGAGGAATCCATACCTGAGCTGGCCAGTGATATTACATATGAATAAGGATAATTCCAAATTTATGGATAGGGAAAATTTATACTTGTATATGATGGTCGTGTGGGAAATATATCATAATGCATGCATGCCAATACACAAATGTTCTCGTCTCTTATGAATAATGTTTCTTTTTTTCCTCATATTTCTCATCTTTTTCCACGTGAATATTTCTGCCGCCTCTCATTGCATCCCGCTCTTCTCCCTCCCTTCCTCTTCGCTAACATTTTTTTTGTTCTCCATGCCCTCGCATGAACTTTTCTCTTGTTTGTTTCCTCGTCTCAGGTTCGTTCTCCATGCTCTCCCGTTTAACCCTTGCGATGTCTTCACAACACTCTAGGATCCTTGAGCCATGTTGTTTATATGAATACAGTCTATAATTCACGACCTCATGTTGTGACTAGCTTCAATGATAAAATCGGATATGATTTTTTTTTCTTTTCACCGAAGTTGTTTTTGAATGTTTGATTCATAGATATTTTGTTGTCGAATCTGAAAACACTGTCCGTTGTGTTGGGGATTCATGTAAAATTAATAATATTTTCTGACAGTTTTTTTATTTTATTTTGAGAGAAAAGCTTGACCTTTTGCCGAATTATTAATAAAACTACCTTAATTTATTCATAGGCAACAAGATACTTGGAAAGAAAAAGCTTTTTATATTTCCACGGATATAACAGAGTCAAGACTCGAGGGGATTGTCTGCTTGTCTCTTCAGGATTTGTTGATAATTTTTTCAGAACCAGACGATATTGAACGGAGAAAGTAAGCGTCACCATTTAAGAAGCGCATCTTTAACATCTGTGCCGTGTTGATGAAGAGAATTCGTGTTGTTTTTCACTTGTTAATTGTATAATGTTCATATTATTATTATTATTATTATTATTATTATTATTATTATTATTATTATTATTATTATTTTTATTTTTATTTATTATTATTATTATTATTATTATTATTATTATTATTATTATTATTATTATTATTATTATTATTATTATTATTATTATTATTATTATTATTATTATTATTATCATTATTATTATTGTTATTGTTATTATTTGCATTACTGTTATTATCATTATTATTATTATTATCATTATTATTATTAATAATAATAATAATAATAATAATAATAATAATAATATTATTATTATTATTATTATTATTATTATTATTATTACTATTATTGTTGTTGTTACTATTATTATTATCATTATTATTATTATTATTATTATAATTATCATTATTATTATTATCATTATCACCATCATCATCATCATCATCATCAACATCATCATCAACATCATCATCATCATCGTCATCATCATCATCATTTCTGTCACTAGATGTCACGATTTTGCAAAGTATATAATTGAGAGAGAGAGAGAGAGAGAGAGAGAGAGAGAGAGAGAGAGAGAGAGAGAGAGAGAGAGAATATTAACATGTCAAACTTATGAAGATACCTTTATTTTTCAGATATTTATAGTTACTTTATCTTGTAAGACTCGAAGCCAATACCATTAACACACTATTGTCGCCTCACTCACCATTCACTCCCTCCACTCTCACCACGCTTACTGCCTTCCCTCACCTCGCCGCTCCCCTTGCCTCTCTCTTATTTCTTCCCCCTCACCCCTCCTCCTCGCCTATCTCTCAGATCCTGACTCCTCCTCTCATATCCCCATCCCTACATCCTCTACATCCTCCCTACTCTTCCTTTCTTTCCCTCCCTCTGACCCTCTCGTATCATCTCTCCGTTAAGTGTCTCCAGCCTTTCACTGCTAATGCCTCCACGATCCAGTTCGTCATCTCCGTTAATTGAAGTTTTCCTCGATCTCTCATTTCGTTCAGTGCTAACTTAGTCTTTATTATTTTCATTTCGTATGGTACAACACATCTATTTTTTTTGTTCACGTTGTAAGCTATTTTGTCTGTTTCTTAATATTTGCTTATTTATTAAGAATTTTTTTTTTTACTGTTGTTTCGTCAGATCAGACAAAATATTTTCTTTTGAATGCCACGTTTTTATTGCAGATTATGATTTTAAAAGCTATACTTATAAAAAAAAAGTAATTGTTTATTTTCGCAAAATAGCATCGTCTTTTCTCATGAGTAGTGGTACATTCAAAGGAAAGGAAAGAAATATCGAACGAGAGAGAGAGAGAGAGAGAGAGAGAGAGAGAGAGAGAGAGAGAGAGAGAGAGAGAGAGAGAGAGAGAGAGAGAGAGAGAAACTAGAACGTATACACACTAGCAAACAGCCAAACATTTATAACCAAACAATCAGAGACAGAGATAGACGTAAATAGCCAGCCAGCGATTGAACAGAAGAGACAGAAAGAGAGAGAAGTATTCAGGCATATAGTCATTGAAGTAGACAAAAGAACGAAAACTTGAAATCTATAGACGGAGTAACTAGCCATACAAACATAAACATGAACGGACGGCTGGATGGGAAGGAAGGAAGGCAGGAAGGCAGGCAGGCAGGAAGGGAGTGAGTGAGTGGGAGGATTGGGGGTGGTGGGGTGAGACGGAGGTAGGCAGAGAGGCGGCAACAACACCAAGATTATATGCCTTGACTTGGGCGTCCAGCTGAGCGATCCCTTAAGTCATCCCAAGTGTATCCTAACATTGAATTTCCTCTCACTGCTGCCTCGCCTCCTCCATTAATGTCATCAATAATAGCCCTTAACAACGATATGAAATCCTACAGCCATCGAACGCTCACAGTTGATTCCTAAGACCAGATCTAATGGAACTGTGCAGGCTCAAGAGACTGCCCTGTACTTGGGTACGCGTGTGTTCCTCCGCCTTCTGCTCCTCCTCCTCCTCCTCCTCCTCCTCCTCCTCCTCCTCCTCCTCCTCCTCCTCCTCCTCCTCCTCCTCCTCCTCCTCCTCCTTCCCTTCATACTATTCCTTGTCCATTCCTTGCCTCTTCCTTGGTCGTCTGCTTGTTTGATAGCCGCTTGGTTACTGTCCAGTCCGCTTCTTGTTCCTTACCGCCGTCACCCCCCTTTCTCCTTTCTCTCCTCGCCACTACACCCCGCCCCGCCCTGCCCCGCTGCACCCCGCCGTCCGTCCATCCGTCCTTCCTTCTCTCTGCTCCACTGCTCACTGCCGGAATTTCCTCTTACTGCTGCTACCGTTTGCGAGGCGCTGTGGTCGTCTTCTCACTGCAGTGGGCGTCTTCCGTCTTGCTCGCTTTCGTTGTTATTTCATGTTTCCTCTTTCCTTTTGAATATATCTGCAAGTTGAAATGATGTTGGGATGAATAGGATGTCCAGTGTGGTGATAGTAGTTAACTTAGTAAAAATTAAGCTAAATCTGCTTCAACAAGTGATGACATTGTAATATTCATAAGATTCAATCACACACACTCACGCACGTACACACACACACACACACACACACACACACACACACACACACACACACACACACACACACACACACACACACACACACACACACACACACACACACACACACTTGCATAAATCGTTATTGAGATGGATGGGTACGTACACATGTACACGCTTTCTCAATCGCTAGGCCTGAAGCGCATTGGCGGATTTTCGCACACGCCTGTGTTTTACTCGTCGGCTTACAAGCGACGCAATCATTGTAGAAGAAACGGTGAATCGAGAGAAATTTGCCATTACTGTTTTCATACGAATGTGTTTGAAGTTATTTTTGATTTTACAACTGAATATTATGAATAAGTGAAAGTGAAGTTTGAAAGCTTACTTGTAGTAATTGATATGTCGTCATTTGGCATTATTAAATATGTACGCTTTTTTTGTGGGGTATTGCGTGGTCAAGAGGAATCAGGAGCGTGTGTAAGTGGAGGTATCCTGTGTGTGTGTGTGTGTGTGTGTGTGTGTGTGTGTGTGTGTGTGTGTGTGTGTGTGTGTGTGTGTGTGTTTGTGTGAGCTTGGGTATCAACACTACAACGCACTACAAGCTGCACTAGTTTCCCCCGAGCTTGAAGAAGAGTGAGCAAAACCCTCCTCCTCCATCACCACCACCACCACCACCACGCGAGGATAGAAGAGAGAGCTTAATAATTAACGTTATTCCGCCTCTGGCGAGGTGCGTCGCGAAATATTATTAATATGAAGTGCTCATTAAAAAAAATACCCTGTTGCCGCAACACGTCTGCTCCACGAAGAACTAAAAGTGCGTTTCCTGAAAATTTACCCCGTGAATGCCTGGCTCTAATTAATAGATTTGGCAGATTATTAATCAAACCTATTCAGGGGATGCTGGGGACTGCGGGAAAAAGTAAGTGTAATTTATTTTTTAATGTTCTATTAATCCTATTCCAGCCTTGCCTTCTTCACGGGGCGTCCCTGAGTAGAAGGGTGAGGGGAGGGCGAGGTGAGTGGAGGAAGGCGTCGCTTCACTTGTGCTCGTGAAAAAAAGAAAGTTTAGTTGTTATCTCTTAAAAGTAAACTGACCAGAAATATTTTTATCCTTCTCATGTAATCCTGTGGAAAGTGGATTTATGTTGCACATGTGAAAGTCTTTGTTTTTCTCCTAAGTGGAGCAAGTGTACTAGGTAGTCTCGCTGCTAATCTCCCAAGTATACAAGTAAAGAGCGCCGTCGATCAAGGGTGTTGATAAAGAGGATATTTCTACCCCTCAGGCCTTCAATCGATATACGCTAATGCGCAAAGGCTCCCGCAGTGATCCTTGCACATCTTTTATGCCATTATTTTGCTTTGCCAGAATTGTATTTGCTTCCTTCGCGCACAATTTGACGTCTCGTTAGGATGACCTTGTCATATTAATCGAGGTTCTGTTGGAGGAAAGCGACAGCTGGGGAGAAAATATTTGTATTAGATGTCGTGGTACGTCTTGCCGGAGAGAGAGAGAGGATGGGGGAGAAGGAGAAGGCGGAGGAGGAAGCGGAGGAGGAGGAGAAGGAGAAGGAGGAGCGGCCATCTTGTTGCCAAGTCCCGGGCCTGGGAATACGGAGGCTCTCTTGGGGTGAATAAGTCATCGCTGCCCGCCGCCCGCACCTCCCCTGCCCTCCCCCGCCCTCCCCCTCCTCGCCCCTCGCTGCTTCCCATACCTTTGTTCCTGCTCATGCTGCTCCATGGTGTCGCGAGGTCCCTTTTTTCCGGCATGAGAAGTGTTACACAAAGGAGAGCTCTTCACGGACTGCGGGGGTGGATGGAGTGCCTATTACCCGGCCATTACACTTATTTCAGGCCTCCATGTGCCCCTCGCCCTCTGCAGTCACCCTTCCGCGTCCCTCTCTTCATTGGGCGCTCCTTTATTCTATTCACGAGCAATGAAAGAGTGATGGGTTCATGCTCCTCACATAAACAAAACTTTTTCTGTTTTCAAATATGAATTCAATAAATGTATATATAAGCATCGATCGCTCTTTGCCTTAATTCCTTCCGTGTCTTCAACCTTATTGTCCTTATTTTATTGCTTCCTCCGCCTCATAAGTCTGAGGCAAAAAAGAAGTGAATCTTGTAATATTTGCGACATTCTTATCAAAAAGAGTAATCAAGTCAAGGAATTAGGGGGAGACGATAGGAAAACCTTTGAAGGGGACGTAAGGAAATTAGACCATTGGGGGCTGGAAGCAAATAGGAGATGGAAGATGGAGGAGGAATATTGAGGAGGAGCATAATGGGGAGGCTAGAAGACGTGGGGCGGCGTGGGAGGAATGGAGACGAGGGTGGGGGTGTGTAGAGGTCGATTGGGGGAGTTAGGGGGAGGGGACGCGAGACATTGGTCTGTGTGTGTGTGTGTGTGTGTGTGTGTGTGTGTGTGTGTGTGTGTGTGTGTGAGGGAGGGAGGAGGAGTGGCAGTGGTGGTAGTGCTGGTGGTGGTGGGGAAGAGGGGAGAGAAGGCTCAGGGAGCTACGTAGGTGACTCCAGGGTTTGATAATGAGTTGTCTCCTAATCTTATTATCTCTGCTGTCGTGGACCGTCCAGGAGATGGCGGAAGGAAGGTGGCGTAGGAAGGAAGAGGATGACGAAGAGGAGGAGGAAGAGCAGAAACAGGAGAAAGAGGAAGAGAAAGGAGGAGATTAATGATTAAATTAATCAAATAAGATTCATGGTGAAATTGATAATGTTGTTGAAGGAAAGAATTCAGAGAGAGAGAGAGAGAGAGAGAGAGAGAGAGAGAGAGAGAGAGAGAGAGAGAGAGAATGTGGCTTCATCAACGGGAATCTTCATTTTTTTTTCTAAAAGACACTGCCGAAAATGAAGGAAATAGTTACTACAAGAATTTTTTGAGAGATGCAATTTCAAGATGTTAGTAAACACAATTCAAAATGAATGATGATAAAAGTAACAAATTAACTTAATATTAGAAACGTATGCGACAGTTATCACAATGAATTAACCTAATGAATGTTGGAATTAATCAGTAACATTTTTTTTTCCTACCATGTCGAAATTACTTGCACTTAAAAAGAAGAGAAAGCAAGAAGGACAGGAGGAGAAGTATCGAGGAGGAGGAGGAAATTTATGGTTAATAGATTGTGGTTACTTTATATAACAGTATTTCACGCCTGTCGCTTGAGATGATAAACGTACACACCGGGATGGGATGCGTCGAATATCCTGGAATAATTTATGATGTGTGATTCTGACATTGGCTTCAAGGTGGGCGTGTGATGTCCCGCAGCCAGACACACACAGACGGCACTCAGGTCACTCGCATAACATGTTACTTAAATATTACATCGGCCGCCTTTGCCATGAGAATAACTCTGAACCACGTGACCATTCCGGTGTGGAGTGTGTCATCAGAAGCGCTCCGGAGTGGAAGAGGCAGAGCTACTATTGCTTTGTTACCTTCGTTTGGAATTACTAAACTTGGAAGGACCACACTAGACTTTCCCCCTTGAGGTAAAGATAACAGAGGAGGCGGCACAAGGTAGGTAGGCTGATGCGGGGAGGCACAATTTGTCCTCTTCATCTCTTTTCGGCAACAACAACAGTGGTGATGGTCGTGGAGATAGTGGTGGCGAGGCGGCGGTGAAGGTGGAGTTGGTGGGTCTTGTCAGGGATGTTGTCGTCCGTGCGTGGGTCGTTGTAGTAGGATTGAGATGTAATGACCTCACTGATGTTGGCATGTCGTTCTCGAGTTGCGGCGGCGTGAGGGGCTGGGGGAGTGCGAGGGTGGTAAGGGAGGTGGGGAGTAAAATATGGCTGTGTTGGTTATCATTGTAGTGATAATGTCATGTGCCTTGCCTTGGTGTGGCGGGCGTAGTATTCAAGATGGCGACGAGTGCATAATACGGAGCTTGTAGGCAACAGCGTAGTGAGACTCGTAATTGCTAATTTAAGGGAGGATCTTCCACAGTAATGGTAATAGCAAAAACAACAATAAAAGCAACACTAAGGAAATAATATTTGATTTTCTTGTAGACGGATTATAATTTATTCACACAGTATTCAGCAGCCACTACCAGCTCCTCTGCCTCCTCTGCCTCTTCCGCCTTCTTCCATTAATTTTTGTATCTCCATTCTACTATTTATCTTTTCTTCGTGTCAAGTTCGATGATCCCTTCTCTGTGGATAGCAGCGGTGATGGTGGTGGTAGTGGTGGTAGTGGTGGGGGTGAAGGAGGCTAGCGGGCGTTCATTAGGACCACCCTTCACCGCCTCACCCACGCGGCGCAGGTCGTGGCGGCACCGTAAAGTGGTTTTATTCAAGGGACGTGAATTTTTAAGGGTGCATATTAAGCGTCCCATCGGGTGTGTTTCCACTTTCATATTTTCGTTGCAGCCGTTTACCAGTGACGGCGAGCGAGACGGAGAGGAAGAGAGTTTCCTCGGAAGGCAATTATACACTCTCTTGAAATAGTAGCGACGTCTGGCAACAACAATATAAATCGCTGTGTTTATAAGGACACTGGAGTCAAAATATACTGCTACTCTTTCCCTAGGCATTAGCAGGAGAAGGTCTGGTGTGAGGGGCGGCACAATGCGAGGCTGGCCACTGTGTTAAAAGCCAAATGATGCAAACATATGGGTACATTCTCCTGATTTTTTTAATGTGATGTATGAATTTCGTAGAATACACACCCTTATAATGATTTTTATCCTTTTTGTTTTATGGGTCAATGGATTACTAAAATAAAGAGATGAAACACGAAAGTCAGAAGTAAATGTTAAAAGTTAAAGTGAATAATGCTTTTGTGAAGTTCCTGGAATCGAAAGCTTTACATAAGCTGAGGAAAGACGAATGCTTACTCTTTTTATTTCAAATCCATTTTGAGAGAAAACGCTTCGCGTTGACCTTCACTTACTAAATCAGTGTTGCTGTAAAACTTTCATGCAGTCCAAGCCGAGCCTTCGCGTCCCTGCCTGAGTTCATGCACCTTTGATACGCTGCTTGCTGAAAATAACTCCTTCCATTTTTCCCCTATATGATTTCTAACCCCTTCATATTAACATGGTTTTATCATATATTTATTTTGTGTGTCTATCTCTTTTTTATCTACTTATTTATTGTATTGTATTTTTTGTATTGTATTGTATTGTATTTCATTGTATGTGTACTTATTTATATATACCAATGTTTTTCGTGATACAAAAGTTTTCATAGGTATACAAACGATTATCCCGTTAATTGTTTACTCTAGTGAATTGAATATTAGCTCCATGAATGAGTATTCTAAGTTTTCTTCCCATACCCAGGAAAAAAAGAAGTAACCCTTGAGATATCAAGCACAATACTGAAAAGCAAAAGGTTAAGGAATAGAAAAGAACATCAAAATGGCTGTGATAAGATTGCGAGCATTACATATGAGGGACCGGAGGGACAGAAGGACCCGCTCTTCCCACCTGTCACACTCACCTGCCTTCCTCTTCCCCCTTCCCCCTTTCACGCCGCGCCAAGTTGGAACCTTCCACCAAATGAGGAGACTCAGGCTCATTACAGAAGCAGAGGAAGAAGCGGGAAGAGGAAACAAGCAAGACTGAGGTCGCCTTGTTATAGTTTGTCAGATGCCAGAATAATTCAGTCTTTCGTCTGCAAACCTTTTATTGTAGTTGTTTGTGCGTTCCGGTGTTGCATGGTGGACGCAAGAGAGCCTCTGTGCTGAAACAACATCTACAGTCATATGTTGATTTCGATTAAAAAATATATGTTGATTAAACGATTGATTTAATTGATATAACTTTCTAATAACATTAGAAATAGCTCCATCCCATGCATTCATAAACAATATGTATATTGTTACTTTCGCTATCACATTAAGTTCATCATCACATGTTCTTTCTTTCATTGAGTTTTGATAAGATGAACTTAAAAAGCTGAGTAAATCACTCATATTTTTATCGTGAAATGTTTATGTAAATGATTATTTTTTCATTTAGTTGACTTTATTGCCTTATGGTTTAATCAAAAGTTTTCAAACTTTTTGTCTTTGTGTGTGTGTGTGTGTGTGTGTGTGTGTGTGTGTGTGTGTGTGTGTGTGTGTGTGTGTGTGTGTGTGTGTGTGTGTGTGTGTGTGTGTGTGTGTGTGTGTGTGTGTGTGTGTGTGTGTGTGTGTGTGTGTGTGTGTGTGAGAGAGAGAGAGAAAGTGAGTGCAGTCCACACACGCGGCCATTCCGTGCCTCGAGGGGCCGCAATGGTCTTCAGACTCTCCGTAGAACGAGTTAGATTTGTGAGAGGCTTCTGGTGCACCGGGAATTTCTCAGGGCCTCGAGAAGGCTCCCCAGCTCCCACCGCCCCCCACGCCGCGCCTCGCACCCCCATCTCCCTGCATCCCTTCCCCGCTCCTCACCACAGTCCGGCCCCCTGGTATTTAACGTTGCCTCCCTCCTTCTCTCCTTCTCCACCCTTCCAACAGTCTCGGCGCCATCTTGTTTGAGGCCTTTGGGACCAAGTTTGATATATGAAACTCATAAACGCTTTGACTCGCTGCCTCTCAGATGTTTCCTAAATTTATGGAGCCTACTTGAAGCAGCGGCTTCAGTCGTCTTGATATTAATAGCGATGAAGGAGCGCATGTACTTGGCCGGCGAGCAAGTGCCGCCTCAGATCCTGGGGCTCTAACTTACGGGGGTAAGGGGGCCTGTTTTGTGCTCCCCACGAGCCTCAAGATGGTGGCGGCATCGAGGCGTTGCGGTTGCCTTGCTGGGCTTCGTGGGTAAACATGATGCTTATAGATAGAATGCACTCTCCAAAAGAATATTAACATAAGAGTGTCTATGTTTTTGCCTCTTTGTCTTCTCCTCCACTTCCTTTTACATTACCTCTTCTACCACCTCCTTCTCCTGGTCCGCGGCCTCCTCCCGTCCATGTGTTGTGACTACATAACATTCACCTGGCATAGATTAATTAACGGGGGCCTCGCTGTTTGCAAGGCATGATTACAAGGGAGAGACTAAAAGACGCAAAGAACTCGTTTTGGCGGCCGTAATTGCTGCCTTTGTTGCCGTAGACGCCTCTAGGTTGCTGGCGGTGTTTTTGCTCCCTCCCGAACGGCATTGTTTCAGCCCAGTGAAATATGGAGATTCGAGCCAGGCGAGAACCCTAACCCCCTCACCCCTTCCTCCAGGACCCTCCCCCGACAAGGCAAGTGCTCAGTCTTCTCTGCCGCGCCGCGGGGAGGGAGGCGAGGGGAGGAGCGCTACGCTGGAAGTCAGGGGTACAAAGGAGAAGGAGGAGAACAGGAGAGGATAGAAGATGGAAAGTTTTGGAGACAGACAAGAGCCCCAAGGACAGTGGGAAATAGTAATATTACGAAGGGTAGTGACGCGAAGTTTGACCGAGGCGACCAGGGAGAAGGCCAAGGTGGGGGGAAAGGGTGTAAGAGGGGAAGAGAGGAGGAAGAATGGAAGTGTGGAAGGAAAGGGAAAGGGTTGCATCGAATGAGTGCGCGTCAGATAAGACGTAGGGAAGTCGAAAAGTGCGCAAATTAAAAAAGAAAACGGAAAAATAACACCGGAAAGGGAAACAAAAGGACAAGGCATCTCTCTCTCTCTCTCTCTCTCTCTCTCTCTCTCTCTCTCTCTCTCTCTCTCTCTCTCTCTCTCGTACTCACATAAAAGAAGCTAAACAGGCAAGTGAACCAAAAAAGCCTGGAAACAACGCAGACACACACCTTTGTTGTAATTTAGCGCGAAACACAAGTTCATTTACCTATTGCCACTTACACAAACTCAATTTTTTTCTGTAGAATTCCCAGAAAACAAACACGCACAAAAGCCTGCCGGTGGTGGAACATGACGGTAATGAATCAGCAACGACGAGAACTAGATAGATTCTCTGCTCCCTACAAATGCCTAAAGATGAAAGTACCTAAAGGAGATCCACAGGGGAGAGAGAGAGAGAGAGAGAGAGAGAGAGAGAGAGAGAGAGAGAGAGAGAGAGAGAGAGACAGAGAGGACGGACAGAGGTGGGAAGTTTTGAAGCTGGTTGAATAATGTGATGGATGAATGAGAAACGTAGTGAGACGGGAGAAATATGAGAGAGAGAGAGAGAGAGAGAGAGAGAGAGAGAGAGAGAGAGAGAGAGAGAGAGAGAGAGAGAGAGAGGCTCCTTGCAAGCAAATACCACACATGTAGGCAACAAGATACGCCTCCTTTGTGCTACTCCTTTGTAAATGAATTAATAATTTACCTCGATATTTATATACTGATAATTGTCTCTTTGTTACGGAATTGTTTTTTTACTATTATCATTATTAGTAGTAGTCAAAGTCGTAGCTGTAGTAGTAGTAGTAGTAGTAGTAGTAGGATTAGTAGTAGTAGTATTAAGCTATGAATGACCTTCCTCAATAACACACACACACACACACACACACACACACACACACACACACACACACACACACACACACACACACACACACACACACACACACACACACACACACACACACACACACACACACACACACACACACACACACACACACACACACACACACACACACACTGGAAAGACAGGACACGGTAAAGAATAGACCCGCACATGCCCTTGAAAATCCCTTAAAACCAACCCTCCAACATGCAACAGTCAGGCAGGAGGGCGGTGCGGAAAACAACCCAGCGATTGAAGGGTGGGGAAGAAAATAGATCGAGAAAATATGGCGGCAGACGATGTGGCATCACTGAAGACCCCGCGCAGAGGAGGGAGTGAGGGCAGAGAGAGAGAGAGAGAGAGAGAGAGAGAGAGAGAGAGAGAGAGAGAGAGAGAGAGAGAGAGGTGAGCGGAGGCAATGCAAGGAGGGGGAGCGAGAGAGAGAGAGAGAGAGAGAGAGAGAGAGAGAGAGAGAGAGAGAGAGAGAGAGAGAGAGGAGAGGAGGAGAAGGCTTTCGGAAGAGAAGAGAGTCGTGAAGGATGAGGAGCTGAGGCGGAGGAGGAAGAGAAGCCCGGAGGAGAGCGGCTAGGAGAGGAAGAGTAAGAGGGGGGGCAAGAGAGAGAGAGAGAGAGAGAGAGAGAGAGAGAGAGAGAGAGAGAGAGAGAGAGAGAGAGAGAGCCGCGGGGGTAGGGCTGGAGGAAGTTAGGGGGGATGGAGGAGAACGAGGAGTAGTAGGAGGAAGAGGAGGAAGAGGAAGAGGAGGAAGAGGAGGAGGAGGAGGAGGAGGGAATCTCGGACGCCATTTTGTGTAGGAGTGCTCGGTCTTGGGCGGCTAATGGATGTGTTGTGCTGATGGGCAAGACTTATATGATGAAATATGGAGAACGCCCGCCTCCCTCCTTCCTCCTTTCTCCTCCTCACGCCGCCCTGAGATCCTCGTAGCTGGGACCAAAACGGCGCACCACTGCCTCAAGTCGCTCTCCTCCTTAACCTCGCTTGGCCACGACCTGCAGCGCGGACGACCTGTACCATGATTAAACCCATACGATCGGAAATGAAACCCGACGCTAACGATATCTTCAATATATATGCAGGCGAAATCTATTGAAATTCAGGCGGCCATCTTGTGTAAGCTGCAGCAGCGTCTGAGGGTCAGAGTCAGGGGTGGCCCGGGGCGAGCCGAGGAAGCCGGGGTACACCATCATAATTAGATTGTCAGGATGCTAGTGTTACTGGGAAATTGGATTCTAGATGTTTCAGAATTTCTCCTCCTTCCATCCGGGCCTTGCTTCCTTTCTTCCTTCCTGACTTCCTCCACTCCTTCCTTCCGTCCTTCCTTGCTTTCCTTAATTTATAACTTAATTTCATACGTTGCTTTCCTACTGTCTTGGAATTTTCTTTCTCCTATTCTGCCCTTCCTTTTTTCCCTCCTTCCTTTCTTGTTTGATTATTGTCTTGGGATTTTCTTTCGTTTTTTCTCTCTTGTTTTGATTTCTTCATTTTTTATTTCTTATACCTCTTTTCCATCCGCCATTTTTTCAGTTTTCGTTTCTTTTTGTAATTCTTCTTTCCTTCTTTCCTTCCTTAACTCTTTCTTCCTTTCCTTTCTTTCATCCTTCATTCCTTCTTCCTTTCCTTCCTTTCTATATTCATTCATGCATTCATTCATTCATTTTCTCATTCATTCATTCATTCATTCAGTCAGTCAGTCAATCAGTCAGTTAGTCAGTCAGTCAGTCAGTCAATCAGTCAATCAGTCAGTCGTTCTTCACCTATCTCACCTCCCACTCATCTTCCCTTCCTTTCTTCGCCTTCGTCATCCCCCGAGACTTTTTCAGGCACTTTTCTCCTGTCTTTTATATGCGACACCTGGGCCTTGGTTGCTGCCTTCTTACACCCCTGCTATCTGGCGCGTTGAGTTCATTGCTTCTAAATATACCAATGCTTCACTCTTTGACCTTTTGCTTCTTTTCTGTGGTATTTCCCTCCTTCGATTTTTTTTTTTTTTTTTTTTCTTCAATTCGCGGTTTTCGTTGGGGTGGGCTTACATTTTCTACGTGTTCTTGGTTTTCTCATTTTCTTCCTCGTTACTCGCCGTAGTCTTTGAAGCTCTTACTTGATCCGTGATTCCCTTATCGATTAATTTACTCCCTGTCCGTCTCTGCCTCGATCCCTCTCCGTCTCTGTCCCCGTCTATCTGTCCCCACTAAACCCTCTCTCTCTCTCTCTCTCTCTCTCTCTCTCTCTCTCTCTCTCTCTCTCTCTCTCTCTCTCTCTCTCTCTCTCTCTCTCTCTCTCTCTCTCTCTCTCTCTCTCTCTCTCTCTCTCTCTTGGAAAGTTCGGGAGAGAGAGAGAGAGAGAGAGAGAGAGAGAGAGAGAGAGAGAGAGAGAGAGAGAGAGAGAAGTGAAGATGTATAGAATTTCCCAGTTCCAAGACGGACAGAGGAGAGGTATTGCTGGCCGTTGTATTAATCCCTCCAGGCTTGTTGGACCCCGGCCAGGCACGTCTCGCTGCCCCTCTTGCTTACACCTGCCGGCACCGTCCTCTTTACACCTTCACTCAGCCGAAAATATTCCCTCCTCCCCTCCTTCCTTGCTTCCCTTCTTTTCCCCTAAACATCGTCGCACAAAAGAATACATTAGTTGTCCCTTTGTTGACACTTCGCTCTCCCCGCTTGTTTATGTGGGTCGTGTTACTTTTCATTGCGTTTTTATAGGAGAGGTGTGGAAATAAGCGTGCGGTGGAGGAACTGAAAGAGCAAGTTAATGAAATATTCACGAGCGTCTTAGAAGGCCGCGTGATCTTCCGCCATTTTGTCAGCCTTGGGCTCACCTTCTGAGTCGAAGAACATCAATACAGGCGACTTTGTCTTTCACAGGTTGGCACGCCTGTCTGTCTCTGACGTCACCTCGCTTATCGCAAAGGAAGTTCGGCCTGTGATGTCGCGTGTGCTGGTGTGGGTGGGAACATTGCTGCTAAATAACATATCATTTAGGGTCGCCTGAGCTGAGACTGTCGCTAAAGTGTCTCTGGTGACATCAGCGAGCTGCACGCGACAGGAAAAAATAACTCTCTGAGGATTGCGTAGATCACATCTTCCTGATTAATCACAATAGTTGACGTGCCAGTATATAAACGTGTCAATCCCGAGCAGCCTAACACTGCCAATAGGTCTGAAATGTTGTTAAAAACGGAAGGTCAGGACTCCAGAATATCGCATAATTAATATCCAGTCACCGTCTCCCGGCCAATATCTGTCAATATCGTTCATCAATCCCAAATGCTGAATTCGCCAGCGACGATTTGATAAGCTGGCGGAGTGTGTTGCATTACGCGGCCTTCTTGGGGACGCCGTCTTGCTGACACTCACGTCGCACTCCAAGGAGGACCTCGAGTGAATACTGATCCGGGTGATACATGCTTCATCAAAGCCTTCAAATATTACTTGAATATTCCCTCCTGGTTTCTAAGACGCATGGTCGCTTTCAGCATCGCATATGAATAGCCGTGCCCTGATTTGGGAATTAATGATTTATCTTGTGTGTTCATCCAAGAGAGTCCGTTTTATTGCAGTTACTTGCGAATCAGGTCTTGGAGCTCTGAGTATGAGAAAGTGAGTAATGGGTGAGGGAATACGAGGCGCCTTACAACAAAGCCAGTGGTGGGGGAGACGAGCTGGTGGTTCAGTCGATACAAAACATGCTGGTGAGCTCACTAGGGCTTGCTGAGGCTTGCTGAGGCTTGCTGAGGTCTCGTGCGATTCGAGTGCGTAATCCCTCTGTTCCTCTCGTAAATTATGTTCCCAGTAAACGCTATCCATTAACTCTGATTTTTATCTTAAAGACAATCATATTTTTTGTGTTTTGATGAGTAATGAACGTAATTTTTCATCGCGCGGTGTATTTGTGGTTATGTCTTGTTTGTATATCGTTATTGGTTTTATCCTGAAATATCGATAAGATATGCCTATTTGTTTCTTGGGGACGGGGCACAAGAGGTTCCTCATACACATTGCACTATACTTAATGCTTAAGGTAACAAGACTACTTAGCACGCTGGGTTTCCTTTAGGTGGTGGAATTACCTACAGCAATAAATTCCTCATCCGCGCACGTCCTCCCACCCAGTAAGTACGGGCGTGGGAACAAAAGCGGCTCTAAGGAGTCCCTTCATTAAGAACGAGACTCGCCCGTCGTCTCTGGAGCCGCACACGTTTCTCCATTTTGGGGGCAGCCATCCACTCATCCCCGCTACAAAGGAGAAGCAGTTTCTGTAAGCAACACCGCGAGATATTAATTCATTTTCGAATCGCCTTCATTATCTCCGACACAAAGGAAGCGATGAGCCTGCTGAGGTGCCCTAATGGAACACAACTGCGCTCATCCTCTCGTATTCTACCAGGATCTACTGAGGAAGGCCGCGTCAGACTTGAGGGTGGCGGAGGACGCTAGGGGGAGGCTGGGGAGCAGGGAACGAGTGTGCGAGGGTGAGGTGGGCTACTGCCGCGTTGAGGGGGACTTAAGACTTCAGCGAGAGAGACAAGATAAAGCAGGGGAGTAATCACACCGGAGAGAGGAGAGAGAGAAGTAGAGAAGTTCAAAACTATCACAGAGAATTCTAAGTACCATAGGGGAAGCCGGCTGCCCTACACACTATGCAGAGTAGAGGTAAAACTGGCTGGGGTATCTATTTTTGAACACTGCAGTAAGATGTTGGAAGGGCGCTATAGACGCGGTGGATGCTGAAGGGGAAGGTTCATTTGTGCATCATAGCTATACGCTTTTATTTGATCGTCTGGGGCACGGGGCAGCTTAAACGGAAGTGGAGTAGATGAGGGTGGAAGGATGCCCCCTTCAAAGTGAGGCTACAGTGTTTACGAAATGCATACGTAGCTGTAGCGGGAAATGAAAGCATTATACTGAGATCGGATAAACTCTGGAATGCTTTGCGTGCGGTTATTGGTCCTGCGCTGAATACTCTGTAAATAAAATTCTTACAAGTAGAAATCTTTCTTCCTAGGACATGAGGAGAGACTAAAAGGAAACAAGTGTGGTATCTTGTTTTACATAAAAGGTTATTTGTAAAAGACGATTGCCGGATTGAAATTGTACCCTGTGAATGGAGAATGGGAGGAAAGGCTGATGCGATGTTATTCCTTATAAAGAAATACAAGAAGCGACTTGTTTTGTCTAACAAGACTAATAATTCTGGCAGCACGTATACTATAATGCTATATTCATGTGGGACGTAAAACTGACAGCAACTTGCTTTTAGCGGAAAGAAATACGGATCTGGAGGGTTCTCTTAACACTATATTCTAATTTCATGTCAATTATTCATTTTTAAAATACTAAAGCGGGTGACTCAGGTGGCGTGTGAATCTCTCCCTCAACACACCTGCTTTAATGCGTCTTTAAAGGGCATCTCACTTTATTATCCATGGAAGACCACATGTGTTCTGGTGGTCTGTTTGACCTTTGATATATAGAAGCTTTAAGCACCTGGTCGAACCCCCATCAACAATTTTTCGGCAGCTGTAGAATTGCCAAAACCTTGTATATATCATGTCTCCTGTCAAGTGTATACATATAAGCATTATGAATTTATATCATGAGTTGTTATATTACCAGCTTAACACGATGTTATGATCCTCCAGATAGGCTGAGTTAGTTTCTGCATGCCTCTAGTCATCTGTTCGGCTCCTGATGGTGGAAATGGCTGTTGACCTGCTATCAGGGGCACCGCAGGCCGCCTCTCACCCCATCACGGCCGCCCTTCTCCCACACGACGCTCAAGACGGGCGAATATTGGAAGAGCGTGGCTAGTGTTTGACGGAGCTGGGAAGGGAGAGCCTGTTATTAGTTTTAGGTTCGAACATAATCATTCTTGTTTTATCTTGCGTTCACTTCTAGAAATCACTTATATTTACTTCAAAGATACAGGATTCTGTGAGTGTTTGATAATTAATGGTATACTGAGTATGGTGAATGACAGTTTCATCTGACATGGTTGTCTTACATCCTGCTGCCTGAGGGAGAGGACTGCTTCACTCCATAACTCTGCGTGTACATGCTCTCGCATCCTGCTCACGGCTTGTCACTGTTCGCGTAAATAATTAAGATAAATACACTGATAGACAAAGATCCATACTCGAACATGTCTGTTACACATTGCACTGCACTATAATTTTATTCTTTTGGTTCACCTAACCATCAATTAGGTGTGTGTGTGTGTGTGTGTGTGTGTGTGTGTGTGTGTGTGTGTGTGTGTGTGTGTGTGTGTGTGTGTGTGTGTGTTTGGGTAGATATTGTAGGTGTTAGGAATCGGATACGTGCGTGTGTGCTTGCAGCAGTGCAGTTGTGTGTGATTGTGTATGTGTGTGTGTGTGTGCTCATGTGGCGGCGTTTGAGAAACTATTAAGGTGGAGTCAAAAGTCAGCAAGGAGTCCCCGCATGTGAAGGTGTGGGCTTCAGATCAAGGTTACTGGCGCCTCAATCCACTTACTGTTGGCATTTTTTCCTTTCTCTTTCACGCAGCGTAGCGCAATTCCTACTCCTCGCTGCTTGTCGCGCTTACTTGGAGTCTGTAAAAGGTTTCTGATTTTGCGGCAAATTAAACACGCGTTCCCCTCTCTGTTTTTTTTATTTATCATGGCTGGCAAGCAAAACATTAAAGCGGGCTGAGTGTTTATGGAAGTGGTGTGAAGGGCTGGTGGTGCTGGGGCTGCAGTGGTCTTGTCCAGAAACTGTGTATGTACTCTTTTCTAGTATATTTCCCTTGCAAGAAGTACCGTGCAACATATTCATTCTTCTTGTAATGGTTTTATACTTAAAGAAGGAAGATTTACGGACAAACACGCAATCAGAAAAATAAGTCCAATTATTATCCCTGAAAAATGAACGCAGATGAAATAACACAAAAGAGTCAATTCACATTGGGGCGCCTTAGAACTCCTCTCTTGTGGTCTACATAAGTTTCTAGTGACCACAATGACTAAAAACAATCACAATACAGGTAACATTACCGACATGTCATAAATACGGAATCCTTTTTTTTACGTTCAAATATATTTTCCAAGAAGTAGTTTTAACGAACAGGAACACCGCTCTCGCCTTTCCGCGCCTCAAACAAGAAGCTGAATCGCTATTCAGAGTACACGTTTACTCTCCGTTCGCAAATTATCCGGTAGGCGAGGGGATGCAAAATGCTCGTACATGTTTCTCGGCGAGTCACCCTCAGTGGGTCAGGCGCGGCGGAAAGGGTTGATCACTCCACTCTTGAGCCGTGCAAGAGAGAGAGAGAGAGAGAGAGAGAGAGAGAGAGAGAGAGAGAGAGAGAGAGTGTGTGTATGTAGGAGCTCGCGCCACCACCCCAGGCAAAAGTAATCGACTACGGGTTAAACTGCTTGTGTTTCCCGGAAATTGTTACGGAAAATGTAATGGCCTCTGAAAGTGTCAGGAGAGCGTGGGGCTGCTACATCACGAAAACTCCATTTGTTTACTTTTGTCCGGGGAAAGTTGGCGTGATTCCGGGAGGCAGCGAGGGGGTGAGGCTGGAGGCGCGAAAGAGGGTGGGAGTCGGGAGCACGAAAACAGAACTCTTCTGATTTTGGATAATAGAATAAGATGAATAATTTAATGTGGAGCGGAGAAGGAAGCATAGTTCAGATCAGGTGGGGGGAAAGAAAAGAAAAACGCGGAGCAAAGAAGTGGGTGAGGGCGTCATGTCGGAATAGGGAATGATAAATGAGAGACAAGTCACAGGGGAAAGGGGACGAGGACAAGAAGGGAAAAGGAGACACAGGAAAGCAGAGGGAAGATAAGAGAGAAGAGCGAAATTTCGTATAATTTGGCGATACATTAGCATAGTGGTATATATATTTTTACGTGTTGTGCTGGTTTGGCGTCACAGAGCACACAAACACTATCCTACACTAGATACCTCGGCGTACCAGCGTCACACATAGCGCTCAAGGCATCGGCTGCACAAACAAGAAATATGCAGCGGAATCCTTATTATTTCATATAAACTCTCTATAATCAAGTATGCAGTAGGAAAATTATATTAACATTATTATCTTTTCCTTGGTCCTCGTACCTGGAGGAATATTTCTTTTGCGTACTAACAAGAACCCTTTGAAGTTGGATTTAGAGATGAGTAAATGATTTTAAGTTTGTTTGAAATCCTTTAAATCTCCACAAAGAACGACAACCAAGCATAAAAGGGAGCGGGAATAAAGCAACGAGCGTAGTGGTGCAGGAGGTGGGTGGAGGAGGCGGAGGGGAGACCGGAGGGCTGAGGGGCACCAGGTCAGCAAATAACCTGCTGTTTGGGACTAATTTGAACACTAGTTATAATGGTCGCCCTCAACTATTCAGGAGCTCTTGTTTCACTTAAACAATTGGTAACGCAAGGGACCTTGGTCATCCTCCATATTTAAAGACCCCAGGAGGAGGAGGAAGAGGAGGAAGAGGACAAGATTAGGAAATGGTGGTGGAGGAGGAGGAGAAAGAAGTGTTGAAGAAAGGAGATGAGAAGGAGGAAGTGTGTGGAAGGAGAAAGAGAAATATTAATAAGGAAAGAAGGCTAATACGGTAGGTATAAATCCATCATTTTTAGTGATTTATTTTACTAAAAATACATATATACTGACATGAAACAGATACCACCACCACTGCCATCACCATCACTGCCGCCACCACCACCACCACCACCACCACCACCACCACCACCACCACCACCACCACCACCACCACCACCACCACCACCACCACCACAAAGCAAGAAAAACAACGTAGCATCCGCATCGTAACCAATAACCATCTCGTCTCCTTCCTTAGCCATTACTTCTCCCCCCTCTCCCCTGCCTCCTACTGCTGCCCGTGCCCCCTTCCTTCTGACGGCGTGTGACTTAAGGAGGACTCATCCTAACCACTCCATCCCTAATATGTCGCCCGAGATAATGAATCACATTATGCAGCATTCCTGTAATTGCACATCAGAACATGTTTGTCTTTGTATAATTAATTGATTATTGTTACTGTGCATGTCACTCCCATGGTATTATTATTCATGCATTCACTATATACGTGTGCATTATTTTTTATTTTATTTTCAGGTAAGTACCAGTGTTCGTTCGTATTCTGTTCCGTTGAGGTCCTGCTGTCCCACACAGTGCCAACAGGTAAGCTGCTAATTTTCTTCGGGAAATTTGCGAGGTTAGTTCCTTGCATAGTCTGTCTTCTTTACCTGGCAGGTGGGAGGAAGGGACTTGTCTTATGGAGCGGGCTTAAATTTCTTAACGTGCAGTCAGTCCGGAAGGGAGACACGAGGCGCACCTCTCAAAAAACATGTCTCTTATTGGGGCGCAATGTTGCCCTGAAGGATTACCAACATAACTTGCATTATGTATCGCTGGCGAATATATATATTTTGAATTTGTGTTTGTGTGCACTTTCAATTTATTTAAATTTGATTTTATAGTAATTTCTACATTTTTATCATTCCTTGCACTCGTTCAGAGGTGTATTTCACGATATCCGTTGGTCTGCTTTCTCGCTTGGTCAGGTTTATCTTTGCAACGCAGAGAGCGAGCACGGGCAGACGCATCGAAACGGCTCACCCTAAGAGTTTGAATAAGTCTCCAATTTATATGGCGGGTCGGTAAAGAGAGCCTAGCATGGTGACTAATGCAGCGGTGCTTACGATGCTAGATTGGCCGCGATTTGAGGAATCGGTTATGAAGGGAAATTATGGGTAGGAATTTGTCTCTTGTTCGAGCGAAAGTTTGACTTGATGAACGAGTTGAATCCTTTTGGTCATATTTGTAATGGACTTTATGCTGCGCTGATCTTGTCATCCTCCGGGACGCAGCGAGTGACTGGAACTGAAGAGGTGAAGGCTCGTCGCTGTGATGCTGCCCGTCGATCCTGGTGTGATAACATTTCCTGCAGCATTTTAGCGTCATAATTCTCTTGACATTCAATATATAACTGGAAAACTGAGGACTAAAATCCTGTTGTGATATTAGTATTGCTTACAATTGCGTAAGAAAATGTACCCCCAAAACTGGAAGAAAATAGAAAAAAATATATGTTTATTCATCTACCATAATCCTTTCATTTCACAAGAGATCTTCATCACTATATATTTGAGTTCAAGCAACATGGAGAAGGAACCTGATTCTGTGGCACTATGTTCCTAATATTCCGTGTCAATTATTAGATATTCAAGTAACAGAGATATATGTCCATAATTCTTACTCTGCGATGCTAATGTCGATATTTTGCGCAAGAAATGAGAGAAGATGGAGGATATGAATAGATGACAAGACTGACAGTAAAGATTTAGAGGAGACAGAATCTCAAAGGGGATCGAGGTACGGTGCCAGGAGAAGACCGAGAGGGAGATGGAGGGGTGGTGAAGGGAGAGGGAGGAAAGAGAGTTAGTGAGGGAGATGTAGGCATATAAAAAAGAATACAGGGGAGAGGGTGGGAGGACGAGGCATAAATGAGGGTTAGTGAGGTACAGGGAAGAGAAGGGAAGGGATGAAAATTGAGTCTAGCTAAGGAGGGAAACGAAGGAAAGGCATGAGGGAACTGGAGAGAAGAGATGGGGCGGAGCTAGGGGTGGCGAGAAGCGGAAAGGAGTAGCTAGGGGTTGCCAGGGGTAGGGGGTGTAACCTGCGGCGTCGGAAGGCCGGTTAGGCTCGGTAGGAGGTGGTAGCTTGAGCTGACTTGAGGCTAAGTAATCAATACCTCTCTGTCGATACTGTTGAGGAGGTTGTTGTCCATGTCTTTCTCCACCTTTTCCTATTTCTCTCTCTCTCTCTCTCTCTCTCTCTCTCTCTCTCTCTCTCTCTCTCTCTCTCTCTCTCTCTCTCTCTCTCTCTCTCTCTCTCTCTCTCTCATTCCATCTTCCCCATTTACGCACCCTTGGCTTCATTCTAAGAGCACGTGTTTGCTTTGTATTATTTTCATAATTTCCGACTTGCAACATTTTCATTCTCCATGTTCATATTTTTACAAAGTTCTGAGTGCTTTCATTGATATCATGAGTTAATTCTATAGACATACACCGAAAAGGATCGATAATTTATGGTTGATGATGTGAAATTGTTTATTTTCATTAACACAAATTTGGCGTTGCCTCCCCTGCCTACCTGGATTTCTTTTCAGCTGCCTCTTTTATTAATGGGGTGTAGAGTGTTGTTTTCTTCTGTAAGGTAGTGTTTATTAACATTTGGTTGGTCTTAGAATTTGTGCTGGTGAATATTAACTAATAAGTAGTCGTGTTGAA
>NC_059302.1:5568424-5623424 GCF_017591435.1 Portunus trituberculatus | reverse complement strand
TACCTCAGACGCTCGGATCATGTTAGGGAGAAAAAATAGACATATTTGCTTTAGTCTTCCAGAGAGAGAGAGAGAGAGAGAGAGAGAGAGAGAGAGAGAGAGAGAGAGAGAGAGAGAGAGAATTTAAGTTAATCCAAAATTATTACGAGGAAGAAAATGGTGGATGGACGCGAGCTCAACAGACCCTCACTCATTATACAGTAAGAGGAGAGAGGCGTTAGGCAGCCAAGAAACAGAGGCGCGGTGAGCTGTCTTTCTTCTCTAGTTAAATTTAGTGGGGGAAGTGGAGATGCCCATTATAATGAAGCTGGGAGGTGAAGGCTTGGGGGAAGAAGAGCGAGGGGAGAAAAGAGAATATTGTTCATTATTTATATGACAGATGACTTGTCAGGGAATTTTAATAGGAACTGATATTGTGTAGACATTTTTCTTAATGCAGTTGATTATTATGAATTTATTAGGTAGATTTGATTATCGTGACGTAACTACAGTTGTTGATTCGTTGTTCATGAGCCTTACCTTTACATTATTTTCTTTTCAATGATACACAAAAGGTTGATCATCGGAAACTATCATTTTTTTTTTCATATCTTTAATTTGATTTCAGCTTATTCAGAAAACATTTCTTTTTTATTGAAAATAGCAAATTGTATGCTTTTAAATATATTTGTACGCATATTTCTAAGTCCATATTGCTAAAATTCTGCTTTTTCAGAACACCACAATCACCTTCATAAACCATAAACTCTTCTTGAAAATTGAGGTCTAGGAAGAAAGCTCGATCCCAGAATTCGACTGGTATACGAGTCCCAGAAGTATTAAGATGGCACTCGCAGCGGGAAAGGTAATGGGTGTGTGTCATTATCGATACGGCCGTCTTGAGGAGCGTATTGGTTAGATTTGTCTTGGTTATGTCGCTGCCACGGCGTCTCCCATTTAACGGATGGCTCGTCTGCGCCTGTGTGGAGGATGGGAAGGAAGAGAATGAGGAAGGAAGAGGGCCTATTGTAGATGGCGAGTGGACGTAGGTGATGCATTTAGTAGTGATGAAGGAGTAGAATATTTCTTCAGATTTTTACTGATGTTTATATCTATCATCATTTATATACTGTCGTCATTATGTATTTGTTATAGTTACTTTGAATGAGGAACACATACTGTGCACTAGAACTCACACTCGTTCATAGTTTGCCACTAAATGAAAATGTATGCACATAACAATATCAACATTTGACTTTACAACCAAAGTCAACTATTTCTACAAACTTTCATCCTCCACAGCCTCACTGTATCTTAAATAATACGTGGACAAAACACCATTCATATCAGAGGTCAGTATTTCCTCCTGACACATTTGTGCTTCAGTCTGTCAATGGAGACGTAAACTATCAGGAAAATCTTCAATGAGTCCATGTCACTGAAACCAGATAGAAGATTTTGATAAAGTTGAGCACGACCGAAGTTTTGGCGCGTGTGGTGACGGCAACCGGCACTGTGGAGACCAAGATGGAGCGCTGCCAACCCAAACAGTACGAAAGGGGAGAGGCGAGCGAAGAACTGTGATAGTCGACATGGTCCAATAAAGCCTCACGGATCGCCGAAGCTCCTAATGCAAGTAGCGTGTTGCCTCTCCGACTGCCGGCAGATTTCAGACGTTATTGCGCAGCGTTAAGGGCTAAGTTATTGTTCTTTTAGGGGGGATAAAGGTCCTTAGTCCCTGGGAGGCAGTGGATGCCAAGTCCAATAAGGGCATGAGAGAGAATGGGAGGCAGGGAGGTGGTAGTGGGTGAGGCCATGGGGGAGGGACGGTGTTCAGGGGGCTATGTCATACTGAAGGAGTGCGTTTATTGACAGCTCCTCCTGGAAGCATCATCGGAATTTTAGTCATATACCTAGAATATCACCCAACCTTGCTTCGTTATTTAAGAAGTGCCCAGTGCAAAGATTTAAAAGTAAGCATTATGTTCTCATCAAGTAAAAAAAAAAAGAGGCAACTCGAGGAATATACTCATATGTCATATGTCAGTATGAATGCTTCCAGCTGGGAACTGAAAGGAGGAACATAAGAAAGAATATCGAATAAAGTAATCCCGTAATAGAATAGAAATAGTCTGTGAACTCCAAATTTATATTGTGTTTAAAATACGTGACTTCATTTAAACGCAAATTATATAGTATGATAGTTAAATGTTTGTATATCAACTCGAATTTAATTTATTTGTCAAGAAATTCATATAAATATTGCTTTGTGTCTGTTAATATTTTATCACATGGTATAATTAACTCATTAATATGTCAAGGAAATATATTCTATGAGAAAAACGTTACACAATTAATTACATAAAGGTTATTTAATTAGTATAATATGACAGAGAATGTGGTACAGAAACGAAAGCTAAAATCAAGTACACTTTAGGATCAGCTGCGAAGAGAGAAACTCAGGAATATATAATAAAACATAGAAAATAAAATACACGGAAACGCGAGGGGACTGTGAAAATAAAATTGACATAGAAGAACAAAGACAGGAAGGGAATGGAGAAGGTAAAGAGAATAGGGGCATGAGGGAACAAGATGAGGGAATACTTGGGAGTAAAGGAGAAATAGAAGAACTGCAAGAGGGAAGAAGAGGAGGAGCAGGAGGAGGGAATGCATAGCGGGGATGCAGGAAAAAAAAGAGCTAGGGAATAGAGAACTGGGTAGGAGGATGAGTAAGTGAGAGGAGTGATTAGAGGGGAAAGATAGAGATACCAATGAAGAAAGGGTGAGGGGAGGAAAAAGAGAAGGAACGAAGGGGAAGAAACCTGTACTGACAGAGAGAGAGAGAGAGAGAGAGAGAGAGAGAGAGAGAGAGAGAGAGAGAGAGAGAGAGAGTGTGTGTGTGTGTGTGTGTGTGTGTGTGTGTGAGTAAGATACGTCGCGCCGTAGGTTTCCGTAGTGTTAGCTCGATTATCGCATTAATTCTGGAAATGCTGTATAATTCTGATTCGGTGCCTCGTGATTTGTCTTGAGTCTGGCGGGTCCCTTCAGAGTGTTATGCTGGGGCTTAACTCAGCGTCCAGTCGACTGTATCAAGTTTGTGTAAGGATTAATCCGCTCTACGTTTTCTCTCACAATACAGAATAACTTCAGTCGTACGGCCACCAAGACGATAGTTTGTCCGGGTGAGGAGGAAGATGACGCAAGAAAAGAGTAAAACTATGACGATTTGCGTGTGTACGCTTTTTTCACGTCGTTTTGCAGTAGTAAGTAATTCGCCTTTCCGATGATTTATTGCACTGTGGAACGAAGCTAAAATTCCGACAAAGTTAACATCTTCATTTTTCTTTTCTGTATTTCATATATAACCTGATGTAAGGAATATTGTTGTTAACGACCTTTTTGTACGTATCTTCCAAGATCCAAAGCATTACTTTAGTAATAACCACTCGAATTCACGTCGGGTGCTTGCAGTATTGTTTATTGTAAAGTCTGCCAGCAGCCGGCTTCACTCCCGCCTTCATCCTTCCTCTCGCCGCTATTCCACTCCCACTATCCAGGTTTCGACTCCGGCCGCCGCCATCACCACCACTACCACTACTACTCAGAGGGGTAGCGTGGCGGCCAGACCTTGTTGAGGCGGAGTCCATCTCGCGAGGCAGGAATAATTCAGAGGGCTTTAAGAAGAGAAACTCTCCCCGTGGGCAAGAGATGAGTGGTCTCCTCCTCCTGTAGGATCGCTCTCACTGCGGGCGACTCTTTGCTCTCAGCCGTCCACTTCATCAGCTTTGTAACCTTTCACCAGCTTTTCCATTGAGAGACGCACGTCCGTGGTCTCGCTCTCTGCCTTCTGTAGTGGAGACTTGCGTGTGGCTGGAAATGCTTCGTCTAAAATGGAGACAGTATATGTGCATATTTCTTTATATGTGGTATATGCTAGTGCTCGTGTTCAGAGATGGGCGCGGTATGCCACTGCTCTCTGTTTTGGGCTGTGGTGTTCCTGGACATCCTCAGATAAGCAAACGAAGGGTATGTCTGCACCTCTCCAGTTCTTACCAGTCTTAGTGTGTCTGACATCCCTGGACTCTATACTGCAACTGTGTTATTTGTCCACCTCTCGGCTCTTGCAGTATTTCTCGTTGTGCTTTACCTTTAAAATAGTCGACAATAGATTTCTTTACCCTTAATAGGTGTCGGCAGCATTACGGTGAACCTGATACTAATACCATCTCTGTAACTGTTTCTATTCTCACGAGAGAAGGAGATTCTATATAATCATAATAGTGGAAAATATTTAAATGGACGCCTGAACACGAATATAAATGTAGAATTTCATGTAACATCTAAAATTATCATTACAATAACATCATCCATAGAGATTTCCAAAGATTAAACTATGAATCAAAGATATGAAAGATTAAACCTTGAGCTTAAAGCCTCGAACGCTTCCAAATTAAGTTACGTCATCATAAGGTAATCTCTTAGTCACACTGTTTATAATGACGTCGGGCTGTAATTTCTAGTGCTGATGACAATGAATCTTATCATTATTAAAACATGACATCTCCATACACACACTAATCTCTGTTATGAGATTATTCCGTATTGCTTTAGTAATTAATGTCGGTGATTGCATATTTTAGATTATGATGATGATAGTAATAAGGATAAAGATAATGATAATGAAATAATAATAATGATGACAATAATAACAACAATGGTGATAATGATATTTTTGATGATAATGATAATAATAATTATAATAATAATAATAATAATAATAATAATAATAATAATGATAATAATAATGATAATATAACAATAACAGTAATGATGATGATAATAATAATGATAATAATAATAATAATAATAATAATAATAATAATAATAATAATAATAATGGTAATAATAATGGTAATAATAATAGTAATAATAATGATAATGATAATAATTATGATGATAATAATAATAATAATAATAATAATAATAATAATAATAATGATAATAATGATTATAATGATAACAATAATAATAATAGTAATAATAATAATGATAATAATAATAATAATAATATTAATAATAGTAATGATAATGATATCAATAATGATAATAATAATGATGATAATAGAAAATAATAATGATTGTAATGATGATAATGATAATAATAATAATAATAATAATAATAATAATAATAATAATAATAATAATTATTATTATTATTATTATTATTATTAATAATAATAATAATAATAATAATAATAATAATAATAATAATGATAATAATGATAACAACAAACAAAGAAAAAACTTTCACAACACTATACTATGATTTACCACAGCTCTTGTCCATAAATGGCTTTTTCTCAATAAATATGCAAATGGAAGCTGAACAAAAACATTCGCGTCCATCTAATCACCCCACACCCACCCCTCCCACACACACACACACACACACACACACACACACACACACACACACACACACACACACACACACACACACACACACACACACACACACACACACACACACACACACACACACGTACAAGCACCTCTCACAGTAGTAGAGTACCAGGAAAGGAACGGAGTGGGGGCGCCGTCCCCTTCACCTCGATACACAGTAGCAAAAAAAAAGTAATTACCTTGGTCATGGGGCGAGAGTACCACACGTCCTCCATCACTCAATTTACTCTGCAATGATTTTTTAATGGCATTCAATTTGCAGCAAAATACGTGATGGGATGAAATCTGCTGGCAGTACCGCGGGATTTCCCTGCTAGTTGTTTAGGTGAAATATTTATGCTGGAAATGGAGAGAAAATGTGTGTGTGTGTGTGTGTGTGTGTGTGTGTGTGTGTGTGTGTGTGTGTGTGTGTGTGTGTGTGAGTAGAGAGAGAGAGAGAGAGAGAGAGAGAGAGAGAGAGAGAGAGAGTGGGATCGATGGATAGATAGTAATACTATTTGTGTCATTCTGACTATTTGTTTGTTTGTCCGTTGATATCTTTCCGGATTCATTTTGTTTCTTAAATTGATTGTCTGGTGTTGGGTGAAAATTATAGTCGTGAAAAAGATTGATGATATTGTTAGTAGATTTAGTAGTGTTGTTGTTGTTGTTGTTATTATTGTTGTTGTTGTTCCTGTGGTAGAAGTAGTAGTAATGTCCATGAGTTTAATGCTTTTTTTTCTTTTTAACCAGTTGTATCTTTTGTTTTTCATTACGCCATCTACTGATCCTGTGTAATTAATCCTATTTGCCTCACGGGGCGGCTTGACGCGTCACGGAGGAAGACTGTTTTCAGAATACTTCCATGCTACATTTATTTAATCGCCAGCAATGTTCTACTCAGCTCTCTAATTCGAAAGGCTGAGGTTTTATGGAGGCGATTTTCCGCTCTCTTTATTTCTGGCAGGTGGGAAGGTGTCTTAATGTGCCTGAAGTTGTGGAGGGAAGCGTCCAGGCTGAGGAAGGGAGGTGAAAGCTATAGCACAGGTTTAGAAGGTTCACTTTAGATTTTCCACCCAACATTAATTAACGCTCGGAAATTTAGGCTGTAGTGTTTTCCACCACCAGTAAACACATTCCCTGCATTCTTTTGAGCCTCGGGTATAACTCGTCGCATATGAAGGTATTTATGTAGTCGTCAGGTGTTGTGAGCGACGTGAGACAAACTAGAGCGTTAGCTGAGAGGGGCAGCTGGGGGAGGGTTGGTGGGTGGAGCCGTCCGTCTCTCTCTATTGGTCAGCGGGGCGCGTCAACGTTCATTTTCCCCGGTGCAAGATCACTAATAGCTGTCAGCGGTTTTAAACAGTCGTCGGATCCTGTCAGCAGTCGTCAGCAATAATCGTCAGTGTCCATCGGCGTCCGGGATGAAGTGTAGGGGGAGAGGAGCTTGATGGAGGAGGAGGAGGAGGAGGAGGAGGAGGAGGAGGAGGAGGAGGAGGAGGAGGAGGAGGAGGAGGAGGAGGAGGAGGAGGAGGAGGAGGTAGAAGAAGAGGAGGAGGAGGATGAGGCGGAGGAGTAGTGAGGCTATGGAGATAGAAAGATAGGAAGAGTAGCAGTAAGAGTAGGAGGAGAAGGCGAAAGAGAAGGAAGAAATGGGAGAGGAGTTAAAGTAGGTAGGAAAGTGAAAGGGAAATGAGTAAGGGAGGAATAGAATGAGTGTCAAGTACCCTCAGGTGATGCTGTAACAACAGGCAGAAGGATATCTTCCTTTCCGTCACTGGTCTTCCCTTTTGCCTTCGTCAGCTGCGTTACGAAGTGCTGGAGGGATAAGCGGCGGTCAGCTGTCATTAGCGGACATCAGCGGTGGGCAAGAGTCATCAGGAAGGCAGCGCGTCCAGGCTGACTGGGCTGCTGCTGGGAAACAATTCAGCCGCCATGCTTCAGAATTAAGGCTACTTTTCAGGGAACAAGATAAGTGTGTGTGTGTGTGTGTGTGTGTGTGTGTGTGTGTGTGTGTGTGTGTGTGTGTGTGTGTGTGTGTGTGCGTGTGTGTGCGTGCGTGCGTGCGTGCGTGCGTGCATTTTTTTTTTCCTGACCATTTTCAAACTTTATAAATAAGATGGAATTTTAAATATAGAAACAATGACTGATCTTATGTGCATTAGATACAGAAGTATTTTGCAAAAAATCATTATTACCACCATCGTCTACGCAAGAACTCCATTTTCATGCTTTGCAAGGGAAAAGCAAACACTATTTAAATATTTGTGATGCCTGGCATATCTTCCTTAGGCAAAGACGCCCGCTACCGCCACGCCCACACACTAACACACCAGTCACAGGGAGGAACAAGACAGGCTGGGATTTTACCGCTGAGCGTGCACCATTTACTCACTGGTGACTTGCTTTTCTTCGCACTCGCACAGCACCACGAAACTGTTTCCCTCGCGCTACGTTATCAGTCATGTCACCACCGCCGCCACACACCGAAGACAAGAGCTGCCCTACAACTGATAACCCGACTTGGAGCCTCCCACCACACTCGGCCGCCTCGTGTGGCAACTCCTAAACCTAATTTGGTACAGTGCCATATATTGTGCCATGGTCGCGAAGTTGAGGCGGTCAGTCGGCGCCCTGTCATCCTGTCCCAGCCACTCCCCTACAGACGCTCCGCCAGGGACGTGAGGGAGGGGTCCTATACGCGGTCAGGTCATGAATACTCAAATGTTAACTCCACCCTTACTTCATTGCCTTCCGTCCCCGTAAGCGCTGGTGGTAAAAGATTGCCTATGATGAAAATATTTTCGAAATAAATATAACACGTTCAACATACATATTCTCAAGCCGTTGTCTCTTGCGTCAGAGGAAATAAACTGGGAATGAACAAAGAAGGGAGAGAGAGAGAGTACCTGGAAAGAGAAAAGATAAAAATAAGAAGAGAGAATATATAATTGATAATTTCATTGAGAAGGACTTGGCATGGATCTAGACAGAGGGATGAGGATCAAAGAACATTACCGGAGAGGGGCTGCCGGAGGTGGAAGGGAGGGAGAGAGCGCGAGGGAGGAGTGGACGCCGCCCCTTGCGTCTTGGACAGGATCACTCGGGATTTTGACAATTTCCTGGAACCCTCGTGTGTCTGGGTAATTTCCCTGGACACAATAACTATTAATCATTTAAACTTTAAACGGCGAGGAGATAATCTTATGGACGTTATGTTGTTGAAGTTTGTGAGCAATCTTAAATTACAGGAATGACAGAAACGGGCAAGAGAACACCTGTCCACCTGTAATGTGTCTCCTGAACGATCGCCCCCTAATTATATATATAAGATAGCGAGATAAAGGTTTCCATTGCGACCCGCGCTTCCTGCTGGGCTGCTATTGGGGTAAGATTAGTGATGTGGATCTTGGAGGATCGTTTATCAGAGCCCACATCACGAGGGACGAGAGGTATACATCAAGAGACAGGATAGGGAGGGAACACATGTCCTTAGCAACAGGAAGATGGAGATATTGTCAAGCATACCGTGTAATGACTTATGTGCGTAGTGTCCATTGCTTCAAAGGGACGGAAGACTCTCCCAGTGAGGAGGGAAGGATGGCGACGTGCAGGAGAAGGGAGAATGGGAAGGAGACAAGGGAGGAGGCTGGGAGTGAGGGAGGGAAGGATGAGAGGAAATTTCTCTCATGCCACAGCCTCAGGAGTCTCCATCGTACTTGGCTGCTTCATCATTTACGCCCTTTAAGCTTCGTTATCCTTGAAGGAGCAGCAAGAAGTAACAGGAAATAGGTCTTCCGTCGTATATGCCAAAGGGGTTCCCTAGCCAGCCTATCCTCTGGCCGTTCAGAATACCATTTCATCTCAGCAGCTCGGCTTGGCGGAGAGGAGGAGCGAACGCTGCATCCATTTCTGTTTTAATAACATTCAGAAGCCAAGTCTTGTGGCCAAATTAGCCTCAAGGAACCAACCAACTCTGCGTCCAGCAGCCAAAGGGTTGGGCGCAACAAGGGAGCACAAGAACCACGGTCATTAGGTCGGAAACCATATCCTCCGAGCAGGAAGACGTGACCTTAACTAGACGAGAGAGGAAGAGGACCGTCTTGCCTCGTCGGGACCACAAGAACAGTCGGCGAGGGAGGAGGGCAGAGCAAACTTCAATTTGCCTGGAAGTGCTGCTGCAGCTCGCCATTGGTCATCAGAGAGAGTAAATATTGTTCTTCCCCCGGCGGCGAGAAGGGCCAGCCGCTCCAGCAGGGCTCCTCGCTGCATCGCTCCAGCTGGGTTATGCGTATGAATAAACATAATGCTGTGTTGTTGTTGTTCAAGGTAAATAGACTTTATATATGACCGCCGCAGATGTTAGTTTGGGATCTTTCAGAGCTGTCTAAATATTGAGGTTTGTTCTGTCTAAACACTACTCCGCTCACCTCGTTCCTGATGTTACTTTGTTTTCAGAAACCGCCGCAAAATACGTCATTGCCTCGCGGGATGAAGAATCATCTCTCTGAGGTCAGCCTAAGATTAGCCACAGTCATGCTGAATGTTGCCTTTATCTCGCTGAGCGTTTGTGCTCAAACAGTAGAAACTTTGTAGCGAATCTAAACAAGTAAACATGAGCGCACCCACTCGACTGATGAAAGATCGTGTGCTGAAGTAAATGTTTCATAAATTACATAAAAGAAAAAGGTAAAACACTTGCAAAATTTGAAAAAAATAATATATGCAAATAACCTAGAAGATAATACTTTTTAATACTTTTGTACACGTTCCGGTATGAATCTTGCCTGTAGATTATGAATCTTTAGGTAAGACGGTCGTGTGTCAATGTGAGTGACTGATGTGGCCACTGAGCAAACAAGTGACGTCAGGGCATCTTGGGCGCCATCACGTCACCTTGGGGATCAATACTTGGGCGCGAGCATGGTATTTGTGGCCATCAGTCAGCCATCAAGGACAACTGCTCTAAGCCAAGACCTGTTCTGTGTGTTTCATTGTTAATTAATGCCGGGCAACTTTGCGAGCTTGGGTTAGGCTCATGTGTGTTGCTTGAGATAAATGATGAAGTGGAAGGTTGTGTAAGGCTGCATCAGGCGGACGGAGGAGGTTTAGGGGATGACTTCCGACTGGTCACCTTCTCCGGTATTCATATTTCCGAGGGGAGACGCGGGGAGGAGGCATTGGTGGTGGTGATGGTGGTGGTAGTAGGGAACAACCAAAGGAAGGGAAGACGGCGGAGCATAGGGTACACACACACACACACACACACACACACACACACACACACACACACACACACACACACACACACACACACACACACACACACACACACACACACACACACACACACACACACACACACACAGAAACAACGAACTATTTTATCCGCTCAACTCTGAACAAAAGCGTAAAGTAAATACAGACACTGTGCTTGCAGAGTGAGAAAAAAAGTGAGAATCGCTAATTGTCACCGAACACGATACAGAGACTATTCACTTCGAGAGAGAGAGAGAGAGAGAGAGAGAGAGAGAGAGAGAGAGAGAGAGAGAGAGAGAGAGAGAGAGAGAGACTTCGCTTTCTAACCTTCAACACCTTTTAAACATTTCGTCGAGAGACCCTAAGCACTATATCCGAAGACTATAATAGGCAGCGACGCTCACCAGGTGCTTTCTCCCTCCCAGCAAGAGCGGTGCATGAAAACACCACACCAATATCCTGCACTTCCTACTTACATCGAAAGGAGAAAAAGTTAGTCTTCTCCTTTTCCGGACCATCTCTACCGCAAAGGGTTAAAGAAGAGCAGCGTGCGTCTCTTCCCGGGAGCACAATTGCCGTAATACCGCCTCCCAATGTGCTGTTTTCGACCCCGCAGAAGGGACGGGAAATTAGGGTACAACGTCCATATGAATGTAAACAAACTGTACCCGAGCCGTTATTTCTCTTAGTTATGGGGCCACCACTTGAGGGCGTAATGGCGGGTGGAACATAATCGCACTCGCAGTTCAAGCACAAAGTGGCGGGATTGTCCACTTAACTTTTGGAGAGGTCGTAAAAGTAAGGTGGCCAAGGACGTAACCCACTGGACACCACGATAGCTGCGCCTCTCTTCGTGCTAGGGCTGTGACCGCTCGCCTCGTCCTCCGGGAAAAAGGAGTCTGACGGTCTTTAATGCCTCGTTCGAATGCATCACCTCTGATATCGCCGCGCTGGGTGTGCGAGTCCTTTGTGTTTGGTGGCTGGAACTTTTCAATCACTGGGAATGAAATTTTTAGGTTTTTACAGATTGAAAAGGAGAAAAGAATATATAAAGCAAATGTTTCTGAAAGATAATGGGAGCTGAAAAGATAATACTGTGAAAGATAACAAAGTTGTAGAATGCCGAAAACTTGCAATATTAGATCTGATACATATACGCCCCATTTCTGAATTAAACTAAATCCACACAAAATCTGAAGCAGAGCGACGGGAAATACGTCCTTAAACAAAGACGCCAATGAGCGAGAACACACATACACACCCACAGAGAGGTGAAGCAAAGAACGGCCGCCGCACAACGAGTCCCAGGCAGGTCGTCCTTACTCACCGACCCACGACCTCGCAGCCCGTTTGTCTTTGCCGCTAAAACTCTCTCGAGTAATTAAATCTTGAGGCGGATGCTGGGCTCGAACTTTAACTGAAAAATTGGAGAGGCTTGGATTTGTGGCGGGACCAGCGGCCAGACAGGGAGGGGGCACAGAGCGAAGTAGGAGAGGAGACAAGGTGGCGAGGAGGCGGGAAGGGGGGGCAACGCAATCCGAGTGTCATTTGCTTCCAGGTTTTACGGTGTCAGAGAGGCGAATAATGTGAGTGTGAAGTGAGTCAGTCCGGCTGTGTTTGTCTTACATGTGTGTGTGTGTGTGTGTGTGTGTGTGTGTGTGTGTGTGTGTGTGTGTGTGTGTGTGTGTGTGTGTGTGTGAGAAGTGATTGCGTGTAACTAGTTGTATTTTTCACATTTTTTACATTCTTTCTACACTTAAGTAATTTCTGAGAATATGACTATATTAGACAAATTTCCTCTTTTCTCTTTTTTCTATTGGTAAAGAAATTAATGTAACGTGATTAATTAATAAAAATGTAAAATTCTAGTCACATCTCGCGTTCTTTTCACTTCAGGGTAATTTTATCAACGGTAGGCTTAGATATGAAGCAGATTTATTCATTCTCGGCTGCATAATGAACGGGAGCGTAATCAGACGTACTGGAATTATAGAAGAGGTAAAACTGTCAATCAAGTCCAGAATCTCACAGGAAATATGAATAGTGGGGACTTTTCTTACATGTGATACTGAATCATTAGGAGGAGGAGGAGGAGGAGGAGGAGGAGGAGGAGGAGGAGGAGGAGGAGGAGGAGGAGGAGGAGAAGGAGAACGATGAGGACGATGAGGAGGAGGAGGAGGAGAAGGAGGACGATGATGATGAGGAGGAGGAGGACGAGGAGGATTAGATTTAGATTTAGAAAAAAAGCGACAAACGACCGAAAGATTTAAAAAGAATGAAAAAGCAGAACCCAATAAAAAAATCCTGAGCAAATAAACGGCAGAAAACGAAGCAGAGGAAAAATGAGAGAACAATTACAACTCAATGGGAACACGAGGAGCAACATGAGGACGGTGAAGGACAGGCGAGGACAGTCGAGGAGAGGAGATAAGAGGAGAGGCGAGAAAAACAGTCCACACGAAATACCTCCGCTCTGCCTCATCTGTCTATCTACACCCCCACCTGTCTCCGCATTAACGAAGTGGCGCGGCGGAGAGGGTGGGGCACGATATTGTCTATAATTGCAAATGGTGAAATGGGTGTAATAGGCCCTGGTTATTGTAAGCTGAAGGGTCGACAGCAGACAATAGTGAAGGCAATGAAAGAGGAATTTGGGGGTACATTACTGGACCTGCCTAGTGTAACCCGCTGGCTGCTGGGATCCAGACACCCCGTGATGGAAGAGGGGAGAAGGAGGGTAGGGGAGGGATGATGGAAGGAAAAGGAGGAGAGGGAGGAGGGAGGAAAGGACGAGATGATGAAGGGTAGAGGAAGATCGGATCCGTATTATGCTTGTTTGCTTGTTTGTTAATTTGATTGTTTGATTCTGAGTTAATTACTTTCACTTTCAGTTTATATATATTCTTTCATTCTTCCTTTCCTTCTTTTTTCAGTAATTTTATTTAATCCTTTCCATTTATTTTTTATTCCTGTTTTTTTATTTGATGTTGAATAATTTACTTTCATAGTAATTTTATTATTATTATTTTTCAATTCTTCCCTTAATTCTTTCCTCGAATTCTTCACTTATTCCCTTTCATTCATTATTTTCTTCCTTCTTTTCTCTTATTTTTCGTCTTTCATCTTTTTTTATTCATTCAGGCAGTCAGTCTTCTAGGTTACCGAAAACTTTGACTGTATATCTTCATAAAATTTGTCTACTTATTCTTTCTTTCTTTCCGAGCTTCCTTCCTTTCTTCCTCACTCGAATGTATTTATTATTTTCTTCCTCACTGCACTCTTTAATTTCCTTTTTCCTTCATTCATTCATTGATTTAGTCTATTTAATATTCGAAAATTCTGACTGAAATGCAATATACTATCATATGAATATTGGTCAAGCATTCCTATAAAAGAGAACACAAAAACAAGGACAGTTTCTACCTTATAGTAGTAACTTTGGGCCTCTCCGTCCCTAGCACACGGTCATTGCAGCTTGCGTTCCAACTGTTCCCGTAGTCGCTGTATCCTGGAAGTCATGTTAGCTAATGTATTTTCATCATTAAATGCGGATTCATAAATAAGTAGTGGTTACAATACCTTGCATATTTTAAAGTGATTAAGTATTGTGTGGATGGTTTAATGACAGCCGCGTCCATGTGCATTTAATCTAAAGCGCCGCACAATTTGAAGTTAAGAAAAGGCGTTTGTACTCAAAGCTTGAAAATAGCAAAATTTTGGAAATTATTACAGTAATGACTGCTGTTACAATCAAAAAGCTTTGAAAGCTTGAAAAAAAATCAAGAGCTTAGAAAAGAAAGGCATTAAGTAAGAACTTCAGACGAAAAGCTTCAGAAAAATTATTGATAATTGGAAAAACTTCAAAAGAAATAGCAACTTCAAAAACATTCAAGCAAATATAAAAGGCTAAACGTTTTCAACCAAGAGGCTTCAAAACAAAAGGCTTTAAAAGACTTCAGTAAAGGCATTAGTATATTGTATTCAAAAGGCTTAAAAGCTAAAAAAAAAAAAAACACAAAACACATAGCACGATCTACATTGCCAGTTGAAATAGAGAAGGATAATCTTTTCTGAGTGTCTTTAGTACGTATATTAATGTGCAGTTGCAAAGCGAAAGCTCTTTATAAATAGCTGTGAAGGAGAGAGAGGAAACTGAATTGTATTATGTTTTGGGGTAAAAAACTCTTCCTGAATATTAATAGAATTAGAGAGAGAGAGAGAGAGAGAGAGAGAGAGAGAGAGAGAGAGAGAGAGAGAGAGAGAGAGACGAAACGAATAAGAGGAGTGGAGTAGGGAAAACAACAGGAGAAAGAGATCGAATAAGAGTAGAAGCAGAAATAGAAAGTGAAGGAGCGGAAACAAACAAGCAGCAGGTAAACTATAGAAGGACAAGGGTGAATTGGAAAACAATGAGAGGAGATTTGGTGGAGAAATAGGCAGAGGAGAAGAGGAGAGGTGCAGATGGAGAGAGGTGGAAGAGGAGGAGGATAGAGGAAATGGAAGACTTGAGCAGAGGAAGATGAGAATGACGATGAGAAGGAGCAAGAGAAAGAGAAGAAGAAAGGAAGAAGGGAAAAGTGAAGGGAGAGATGGAAGAGAAGGAAAATAGAGGGGAATGGTAGGAGCAGATAGAGTAGGAGGGGAAGACGAGGAGGAGGAGGAGGAGGAGGAGGAGGAGGAGGAGGTGGAGGAGGAGGAGGAGGAGGAGGAGGAAGAGGAGGAGGAGGAGGAGGAGGAGGAGGAGGAGGAGGAGGAGGAGGAGGAGGAGGAGGAGGAGGAGGAGGAGGAGGAGGAGGAGGAGGAACTGGACCCTCCCCACAACGCGCACAATCTTCCCGCAGGAGGCAGCCAATATGTCAAACAATACCCTGCACCATAAGATTAATCCCAGTCGTCCGGTATTAAATAGTTCCCCCGAAGTTTATCCGAATACCCGCATCTGGTGTCTTTTGCACAATTCCTAGTTGCTGCCGCTGTTCCATTCGGTTGTGCCGCGATATTCCTCCTGTTGGGAAGTCCTTCGCTGTCAGTTGTTCGTAGCTATGCATCGCTCGCTTCCGCTCTCGCCTAAGCAATCGACCTCCTTCAGCGGGATTGGAGTTACGGGTGGCAAAAGAAAAAAGAATAGCTTATGCGTTGGAGAGAGAGAGAGAGAGAGAGAGAGAGAGAGAGAGAGAGAGAGAGAGAGAGCGAGAGAGAGAGAGAGCAATCTAGGTGAGAAAATATCATGTGAATCCAAACAGGGTTGCTATAGTTCCTTTCCTGGTAGTTAATCATTTAAAAGTGTTGATAATTTCTTTCAGCAGTCAAGTTTCCAGTTTCTGATATTAGACTCGACACTTTTTTTTTTTTATTTTGTTTATATAGGAATCGCTTATTGAATTCTTCCATTGCATGTTTAGCAACACTCAGAATCAGTCAGCAACATGTGATACTTCATTTCCTTGGGGATTTAGGAAGATGTATATTCTATATGATCTTTTATTTGTGGCTACATAAGACCATACCACCGATCTACTCATTCAATACAATACCTTTGGAAAAAAAAAAGCAAATATTAATCATAAAATCAGACATTAATCAGAGAAAATCTGTCTTTGCCTTTTCTTCTTCTCACTCTACTCCATCGCTCTGTGTCAATTTTGACTGCCCCCACAGAAAAGAAACTACACGCCTCTTTCTGTGTCCATAATTTTTTTTTTCTAAATAAATAGTAATCACAGAATCGGGGGTTAATCAGAGAGGCTTCATATGCGCCCCTTTCCTCTCCTCCTACCTCCTCTTCCTCTCCTCCTCCTCTGCCTCCTTTCCTCCTCCGCATCCGCCATGTCTCCCTCTTCTCTGCCCTCACCCAAGAAAACAGCGCGACTCTCACTGTCAACAGCCCCTCACAATGCTCTCCTGTTATTACCACATGCCAAGCAGTCTTCAAAGCGCGTCGGAGAGGAGTCGGGTCCAATAATATTTGGTGAAGCATTCATATCCAATTAATATTTGTTGCGTGTCTAATTAATATTCATAAGAGAGAGACCTCCACTCACCTTGTCCTTCTCTCCTTCCCTCCCCCGCCTCCCTCTCCTTCTCCTCCTCCTTCCGCTTTGTTCTGATTTGTTTCATTCATAGCAACCACAAGGCTGAGAAAAAAAAAACTATTTAATGAAGGTAGACTCTGTGTGTGTTTTTTAATGAGTATATTACAACTGGAGACGCTATGTGTGTGTTGGAGGAGAATGGAGAGCAGCTTACGGTGTTGTGATATACACGATTTCACTCTTTTTCTGGCTGTTTGGAACCTATGAATATGCTTCACTGGTACAAAACTTCCACTCCAGACAAATCTAAATACCAGATCTTTCTTTGAGGCTGAATTACTTTTCATCCTTTGAATGAATCTTTCTGTTTATTATATATACATTCGAGACATAGTTTTCAATCGTCATTACTCTCAAGATTGTCATCTCTGTTCACTAATTCAGTTGAAGCACTTTATTAATTCAACATTCATCATTAAATCATATGATCTTCTGCTCCACATTATAGATAACTCAGGAAAGTGTAATCGTTCTTCATAACGCAATTAATAATGGCTAGTATTGGATGTGTGTGCGTGCGTGAGTCAGTGGGCGCGTGGTTGCGTGGATGCATGCGTGCGTGCGTGCGTGCGTGCGTATAGATGACACCTCGTCGGTATTCTCGTCGTCATTGAGATAATTGACGAGGGTGAGGTCCAGATATATCCTCCCTCTCCCTCATTCTCTCCATCCTTTCCTTTCTCTCTCTCTCTCTCTCTCTCTCTCTCTCTCTCTCTCTCTCTCTCTCTCTCTCTCTCCCGGCAATGTCAACCTCTGCGTCAGCCAGCACTTGTTTCTCTCCCGATCTCGTACAGTCACTTTTTCCGGGTCTTGTTCTTCCTCTTGCTGCACCAAAACAAGATCCTCCCTCCCCTCAGTCATAGATTCTCTCCTCAGACCGATTCCCTCTCTTTTTTTTTCTCTCTCCCTCTTTCTTTCTCTCTCTCTCTCTGCCCCTGCTTCCTTTCTCACTTGGTCTTCCACTTCCTCCTTCACAAGAGCCTCTTCCTCCCTCTCTCCCTCACACTACTACTACGCTACTCTCACCACTGCTCCCTCTCCCCTCGCCTTCCCTTTAACACCTCCCATCAAACACTCCCCTCCCTACCGCTTGCACACACTGGCAAAAAAGAAAAAAAAGAGACTGAAAGAGATAGATGTCTGTGTTTCTCTTTATATTTTTTGAGGGGAATAGAATAGATTATGTTTTAGAATGCAAGGGAGAAAAATATGGGCCGCATGATAAAATTGTATACGTAAACATATGATTTGGTTAAAAAAGGAAATAGTGGCAGCATATGTACATTGAAATCCTGAATTCCCAACTGCAGCAGAGATGGATTAGCTAAAATGACACCCAATGTAACCCACAAAAAAGACCAGGTGAATAAATGAATGTGCTTGTATCTCACACACACACACACACACACACACACACACACACACACACACACACACACACACACACACACACACACACACACACACACACACACACACACACACACACACACACACACATGGCCCCCTGAGCAAGAAGAGGCAGTTACCCCGCCATTGAAATTCAGCTCAGCGGGCACGACTCTCCACTCGTGTTTTTCAACGGTGTAAAAATAAATAAAAAAGATTTTACCGTGTGGAATTTCAACCCAGTGACCTTGATCTTGATGCTCCCGCCTGGCTCCCCTGTTCCTGTTCCTCTCCCTTCCTCCCTCCCTCTCTCTCCCTCCTCTTCCTCCTTTTCCTCCTCCCCTGTTATTCCTACTCTTTCCCCAGGTACTCCTCTCTTCCTATACCTCGTGCTCTTCTTCCTCCTCCTCCTCCTCCTCTTCCTCCTCTTTTTCATCCTCCTCCTCCTCCTCCTCCTCCTCCTCCTCCTCCTCTTCCTCTTCCTCTTCCTCTTCCTCCTCCTCCTCCTCCTCCTCCTCCTCTTCCTCTTCCTCTTCCTCCTCCTCCTCCTCCTCCTCCTCCTCCTCCTCCTCTTCCTCTTCCTCTCCTCCTCCTCCTCCTCCTCCTCCCTCTCTTGACTTGTGCAAGAGAAGAAAGAAGAATAAAATGCTTGTTAATTCACTTTACAATTTTCCATCACCTGTGTCGCGTGAGAGCGTGTGTGCGTGCGTGCGTGCGTGGATGCGTACGTGCGTGTATTTATGCGTACGTGTGGGTTTCGACAGTATATGAAATTATCGGGCGAGTGGAAATAGCCGTCAAAAAGAAAAAAACTACGCGCCGACTGGCCAAATGCAGTCCGCGGTCCGTAATCCCCTCTGGTTGTAACGAGAGTAAATAAAAAAGGGCAATGTATTCTGTAGCTTAAATCCACCAATAATCCCGGTATTAAAGAGATGGAATTATCGTCGCGCGGAGTATATGTGTTGATTGAAATTAAAGCTCAGGCCGCCACATCAAATCAACATTAGCAAAAATGATGAATCTGTTCCATTACCGAGTGAGGGGAAGGGAGGAGGAGGAGGAGGAGGAGGAGGAGGAGGAGGAGGAGGAGGAGGAGGAGGAGGAGAGAGAGAGAGAGAGAGAGAGAGAGAGAGAGAGAGAGAGAGAGAGAGAGAGAGAGAGAGAGAGAGAGAGAGAACGAGCAGGTGTGTGTGTGTGTGTGTGTGTGTGTGTGTGTGTGTGTGTGTGTGTGTGTGTGTGTGTGTGTGTGTGTGTGTGCGCGCGCGCGCCTACGTTACTACTGCTAGTATTGTAGATTTGTGTGACTTACTAAGCTACCTTTATGGATTTAGTGCGTATTTGTGTGAGGATGTGCGTGAGTCTACATGTGCGTGTGCGCTGGTGAGTAGTACTACTATGGATCCCTGACTGACTACTACTACTATACGTTTAAAGCATAGAGAGAGAGAGAGAGAGAGAGAGAGAGAGAGAGAGAGAGAGAGAGAGAGAGAGAGCAGTCTTGTACGTTCTAGATGTGTGTACTCCTCCGTGTTTTCGACAGCGGGAGGAAACAGGTTGCATCATTACCCGAAGAGCAGCGGGGCAACGTTTACACATGGTCACGTCCTGGGAGCGGCCGGACCAACTTACGCCGAGGACCTTAACGAACGCGATAAGACAATTTCATTTCCCGGTCGGCGGCAGTCATGGGAGAAGGCACCATGCTTTACTCTCGACGTCCGCCCCTGGAGCCATTAACAATACATAACAACAATCATTGACAACATCAGACATCTATAACTACCAGGGGACAATAAATCGAAGCCCAGTGTAGAGTTATAACATTCTGTGAGGGTGTCGCAACCGTGCACCGAATGTGGCCAACCTGAAGGGAAGACCAGCCTCGCCTTAATACTTATAAATCCTCGCCTTTATATCCTCATCTGTCTTTACCTCCGGCGGTGCACAATGCCGCCGTCTTAGACCTAAATCTATCTATTCATCGCAGGCCTCCAGCTCTTTCCTATTTCAGTGAGTTTTGGCCTCATGTCCCCCGCGTCCCCCCACGACTCCGGCCTGACTAATGAAGTAAATGATAATAACAGCGGCGCAGACGGCATTAGGGGCACCTCTGGGTATTCACGAAAATTTCCTCCCGCTCCCCAGCGACCAAAGATCAGAGTCTGTAGGGCGTTCTGGCCTCCACAGCACCAACAAACTCTAAGTATATTGATGCCAGCCAAAGGCAATTCAGGTCCATATTACTCTAACTTCGTATGTAGATTGCTGAACTTATATCAAGAGTTAGAATTAGATGGACGATGTTGAGTGAAAAACATTATCCATTTCAACGGCCTTCCAATAACGTTCTTCGTATTTATTACAGATTTTCGCTCAGCCAATGGGCGCTCAGCAGGGGAATCCTAACGACCAATCAGAGCGCTTCCTTTGAGCCAGCGCCATCTGAGAAAATCATCCAAACTTCTTGTGGACTGCTTTCGCCTCAGCCTCCGCCTCCTTCTCCTCTTCCTCCTCGTCGCCCTACTCCTCCTCCTCCTCCTTCTCCTCCTCCTCCTACTCTTCCTTCTCCCTCTTCTCTCCCTCATCCTACTTCTCTGCGGGACGTGTTTTGAGATATTACATTCCCTGGTAATGCATTAAATTCTTGCATAAATCATGGTTCCCCTTCGAGTCGGGGCTCCCTGTTTGCCGGTTTTAAATGACGGGGGTTCCTGGAGGAGCTGGCGAAGGGGGCTGGGCCTGCAGAGAGAGAGAGAGAGAGAGAGAGAGAGAGAGAGAGAGAGAGAGAGAGAGAGAGAGAGAGAGAGAGAATGAGAGAATGAGAAAGGTGGAAGAGGCTAGAGGAGGAAAGGGGCCGCACAAATAACCAGGAGCGAGAGTCAAAGGGCTGCGAGGAGGGCTTCTTTGATCATTAGTGACGCGCGCTTGTTTTAGCCTCGTGCCAGAAAATTGTGGTCGCTTAGCAGTGCTCGCTCTTACCTAGTGGAGGACACATATTGGAGTCGTCCGAGGCAGGGCAGGACCTTCGTCAATAAAGAGGACAACGCAAGGGCCTCCGCCTCTTCTAGTAGTTTCCTCCCTTCGCCCAACAGTCTGCCCTCCGTGCGGCGTAGAAAGTACTGCGTCATTAATTCCTGAAATGTTGAATAATTGATGTTATGAAAGTTTTTATAGTATTTTATCAAAGAAACATTTAAAGGGTGACTGACAATGTGTGTGTGTGTATGTGTGTGTGTGTGTGTGTGTGTGTGTGTGTGTGTGTGTGTGTGTGTGTGAGATATAACTCCATAGGAGAAAAATCATGCAATCTGACAGTTAGAGATAGATATTCTCATTTAGTTCTGTACAATATTTTCAATGATTTCCACAATATTTGATGTGAATTGTAAAATAGATGATATGGTAAAGAGTAATAACAATGATAACAATGATTGTGTGGAGGGAGATGAAATTAATAATGATAGTAATTAGGACAATAATAACAGTAGTAATGATAACAATACAACAACAACAACAACAACAATAAATTCCAAAACAATACATACATATATGAAGAAAATAAAGTAAGTACATGCGTGGAAAGGTCTGCAGAGATAAATCTCATTATGCAGACCTGTGGACATTATACAGGATTCATTTCACTCAGTCCAAAACAGTGACAATACATTCTTGAAACACCACCCCCAAAAAAAAAAAAAAAAAATAGCATTATTAGTCTAAAAGTTCGTAAACCCTGGCAATATGAAAAAAAAAAAAATCAGGAAAGTGTTGTACGCATGATAAATCAGTAATACATATAATTCTATTGTGTACATACATGACAAAGTATTTTGAAAATTACTGTTACAATGATGATGTTAGTAACATTAATGATAATAATAATAATAATAATAATAATAATAATAATAATAATAATAATAATAATAATAATAATAATAATAATAATAATAATAATAATAATAATAATAATAATAATAATAATAATAAAAATAATAATAATAATAATAATAATAATAATAATAATAATAATAATAATAATAATAATAATAATAACAACAACAATAACAATAATGGTAATATGAACATAATTCTTGATAATATACGGGTGAAGACATCAATGATTATGATGATGGTAATGGTAACAATGTTTACAATGTTAATTTATGATAAAAATGACAATGATTATGATAGTGATAATGATAATAGTAACACAACAACAACAACAACAACAACAACAACAACAACAACAGCAACGACACCAGCAACAACAACAATAACAACAAGAACTATACCAACAACAATAACAATAACAACAACAACACAATTTTCTCATTCCTAAGCGGTACAAATAGAGTAAATTTCACCGCCACGCTTCACATTTCTGCTGCAGCGACACTACGCGAAACACAAAGAACAAAAAAAAGAAAAGATAGAAAAAAAAAAGACCACGGACGAGAAGGAAGGAAGGAGGGAGGTACATGACAGAGGAAGATATGAAAGAAAGAAAAACGAGGAAGAATAAGTCAGAAGAAAAAGCTCGAAATGAAGACGGGAAGCGAGAATGTGACAGGAGGGAGTCTTTTTTCAATAAGCCAAAAGGACACAGAGCTGAGGGAAGGCGGTGTTACAGGGAGGTAAAGGAAATATTGCAGGGTGTAAATAAGGGAGCAGGACACGGGCCAGGGGAGCGGGGCGGCGGCGGCGGCAACGGTAAGGCGGCGGGAGCTCTTGGTGGCTGGAGGGGGAACCACCGCCGCGGACGTTGTCAGGCGGGGGCAACACTGACGCCGCCCGCTGCAGTGTTAAGAAGGAACAGCAGCGAGGAAGACCAGAATAAGAAGAACAAAGAGAATTGGATGAGAAGAGGAGAGGATGGAGGTAGAAGAGGAAATGATAAGAATAATATTTTTGAAAGACTACGTAAATTTTCTAACGACTGTGATTCATTTGAATGCACGCCGAGGTGTTGCCGCTCTAAGAATAAAAAAGAGAAATTTTTATTAAAAAGATCCGAATCACACGTGTACATATATGTATTTATTATGTATTTTTTTTATTTCCCTTTTGGTGCAATAATTTTTTTCAGCGTAGAAAATTATCCTGATTTTCTTTCATATATATATATATATATATATATATATATATATATATATATATATATATATATATATATATATATATATATATATATATATATAAATGAAAAATATCAACGTGTTAAGGATTTTTCATGTAGTTCCTTATGCTATCAATATATTATATCATTCGCATCGGAGGTTTATTTAGTTAGCTAGATTTAGTACACCACGGACATGTATGAAGACTTAGTATTAAGTCATATGCTTGCCAAAGAGTAAGATTAGCAAGCGTCGAAATAACGTTAGCAAAAACACTGATTATGGTATAGTTCCTCATCCTCTCTGGGGAGAAGAATTAATGACTGCGGCGCGCATGATACAGCTGATGACTTATTGGCGGGAATATTTGCCTCTCCTGAAAAATATTCGGTGGGGAGCCTTGCAACTCTTTCATACTACATGGCGACAAGGCACAGAATTCTTTATCGGCGCTTGAGGGGGAGATATCCCTCTTAGTGGTGGCCTTTCGTTTATCTTACAGTATTAGACCGCGTTACTGTGCCGTCATTGTCATGATGATTTACGTATGAAATTTTGGCTCAGCGGCCGAGATTGTTCAGGGTAGGTGTGAAGGATGGGTATGAAATATGAGGGACAAGTATGAGGGGGAGAGGGCAGGTAAGAGGCGAGCAGCGGCGAAGAGGGAGGAAGGTGCAGAAGTGAGAGAGTGAAGTGCAAGTATGAGGGTTTGACATCAGGGACTGAATTTCAAGTAATGGGAGGCAGATGCGAATTGGAAAATGCCGATGCACCAGCGTTAGGATATAAGGGTTTCTTGCTTGCGGTTCGTGGACATGAAGGCGATGTGAAGTACAGAAATGAACCTCAAGTAATTAAGGATGTAATGAGCTAAGCATTTAACAGTTCGTGAAGCTGCTTACAAAGATTACAAAAATGCGATATTTTTATGACAAAATATAAAAAGCTTACATATGCAAACCTTCCAGTTCCTTGAAAATTTTAAAAAGTCATAGTTCTGTTTGCAGCAACAGTTTAGTCGGTAGTGTGAGAAGAGTGGATAGAAGTGTGACTTACACTATTCTTATTTCAAGGCTTCAATATATTGAGATTTATGAGAGTAAACAAAAGATGACCATGATTGTCTTATGACCTTTTATGGGTGCCGGACTGAGGAGGGAGCGGCTGGAGGTAGGAAGGGAAGTAAGCAGTGGACAGATGTTGGAGGGAAAGCAAGGGTGAAGGGAGCTTAAACTCCCTAGTGAGGAAGAAAATATAACGTGCGAGACTCCCAGTAACCCAGAGATTAATAAGGGAAATGTACCACAGCTTTCACGGTTGCGTTATGACGACTACATTTTCCACTTTTCCAGATGAAGATAATATGTATACCTGTCTTTCCGTCTTTACCCCTCTCTGTCTTTTTTCTATCTAATGAATGAATTGTTGTGGTATATTAATTGATTAATTTATTCATGTGCATCTGTTTTTTGTTTCTCTCTCTCTCTCTCTCTCTCTCTCTCTCTCTCTCTCTCTCTCTCTCTCTCTCTCTCTCTCTCTCTCTCTCTCTCTCTCTCTCTCTCTCTCTCTCTCTCTCTCTCTCTCTCTCTCTCACTCACACACACACACACACACACACACACACACACACACACACACACACACACACACACACACACACACACACACACACACACACACACACACACACACACACACACATCAAGGCAGGCATGTGGGTACTCATGTTACAGAATACATTGATAAAGGCACAATGGTTGCGTTATTATTTATTTTCCATCGCCAAGATTGCCCCTGTGAAATTTATACGAGTAATAAAACCAACATTTCCTTCGCTGAAAGATATTTGTTTATGAATTTCGAGTCGCGCATTGTGTTGGCCGGAGCAGCCACTCTTGGACACACTAGACTGGTAATTGCATTGTATATGAGCGGCTCCTTTTTTAATCAACGAGAGATGACGATACCATTCGATGATACGCACTTGCCAACATACTTATTGGACCTAAATGTTACTGTACTAGTTGTATTTCCATGGGCTGTATAGCGATGTACCTTTCTTGTTATTCGTTTATTTTGCAGGCATGATAGTGGACAGAAACGCTTTGTCGCGGAAAGACGGCACAAACTGTATTGTTATGACAGAGGTATATTATCGTTATGTCTGCTCGTCACGGTGATGACACAGTACTCTGCACAAAACTGTAGCAGCGACACCTTACTCTGGCGCTTCCATAATTCAAGCACATCCGCCAGAGACACCCTCGGTTATGGCTCTTTTCCTCGCGGCAGAGAATAACAGGAAAACGTACCAACAACAACACAGAAATTTCTATAAAGTGGAAAATCCCCCGCCATCCAGCCGTGCAGCATATCACACGAGGCCCTGTCAAGGCCGCGCAAAAACCCCGGGAAAAAGGATTGCCTCGGGCGAGAAGAAAATGGATCAGTAAAACGAGCGAGTGGTAACAGTTGGTTTGTTGGCGTGTCTAGCCTGTCAGTGGCTCCCTTGTTTTTGCTTGTTTGCCAGCAGGTGTCGCGTTGACGTCCTGCTTGCAGGTCACGCATTTGTGGGAAAGGGCGGCGTTTTGTGGCTTTTTTTTCTGTCGTGTTTGTTATGCACTTAATTTAGTTTTGAATGAATTTAGTTTCCCAGAATTGCAAGATTAGTGTTGCATGAACAGTAAAAGATGTGCCGCAAGTGTTTATAGGATTGAACATGAGGCACAGATATTTCTAGATCAGTTTTGTTTAAAAGAGAGAGAGAGAGAGAGAGAGAGAGAGAGAGAGAGAGAGAGAGAGAGAGAGAGAGAGAGAGACGGACAAAGAAATAAGCGACGCAGCACGATACAGCAAGGTGTGCAGGAGGACACGGCCTGGTGGCGGCGGGCGGGCCGCGTCTTGGTCAGAGCAGCTCCATCTCGCCGGCGCCACGTCTCCTCGAAAATTAAATTCGCTGCGATTCTGTTTCTTCTGCGAATGTACTGTTGTTACCTGTAACCCTTCCGTGTGCGGGCGACAATATTAATCTTATTGCTGCTATTCCTTTTCCTTTGTTTTTCATTTCTATGATGCCAGAGATATCCTTGGCAAAGAATTTCAGGTTGTGGAAAACTTTATATTCATGGAAAAATTCTTAACTAGTGTTCTTTCTTAGAGTTGATACACAGTAGATTTTTTAGTAGCGGTACTATTAATATTTTTGCATTAGTTGTTACTGTTATTATTGTCAATAATAAAGTTTGGTAATGATAATGATTCAAATACTACTATTAATGTCACTCATGTTGCTAATGCTACTCGTGTTTAAGTTGGAATTATTATTATTATTATTATTATTATTATTATTATTATTATTATTATTATTATTATTATTATTATTATTATTATTATTAATATTATTATCATTAATATTATTATTATTATTATTATCAATATTGTTATTGTTGTTTAGTGGCCATTGATAAGTAACAGAAGTATATATATATATATATATATATATATATATATATATATATATATATATATATATATATATATATATATATATAATATAGTGTGTGTGTGTGTGTGTGTGTGTGTGTGTGTGTGTGTGTGTGTGTGTGTGTGTGTGTGTGTGTGTGTGTATGTATGTGTGTGTTTGTGTGTGTGTGTGTGTGTGTGTGTGTGTGTGTGTGTGTGTGTGTGTGTGTGTGTGTGTGTGTGTGTGTGTGGGCATGATGTGTATGATGAACTCCAGACCCCTGTGTCCCACTGTGAGTGTAGAGTCATCCATAAGATAATCACGGGAGTGCTTTCTGTACCATTGAGACAGCATTATTTATTTAAGGCAAACCACGACCACGAATGAATTTGTGTCACTCCATCCTTCCTCGCGTACAGAAAGTGTTACCACCTCGACGCCACGCTTTGCTGCCCTTCTCTACCTCACCTTGCTGCTCCAGGGTATCAAGTTATTCTAGATTTAATAACTAAGTTAAGTGTTAATTTCTTGGAAGGCCGGAGGTGGAGGAGCGTGTCTGGAAGCGGCGGGACTGTGGTGCTGCTCCCTCCCTCAGGACCACTCACTTGTGCTCCACCTCCTCCACTGCCATCATCATTCCCACTGCAACTACCACTATCATGCTTATTCTCATAAAGCCTTTGACTTAAAGACCTATCAGAAATATTTTATTTCCTTCTTGTTTCCTTTCCAAGTCAACAATAAAGTGCATTGCTTTCATATGATTTTCTCGTTAAGGACGTTATACAACATTGAAAGAATCTTGTAAATTTTTTCAAGTTGAGATTTCCACTAAAGATACATTGCGTTATGAAGGAGACATCTGTCTGTCAAGTAAGGAAACACTGACTTCATGAAGTAAAAGAGGCGTCACCGTGGAAAACTGATCCCAAAACGACCGTTAGAGTGTGTTCCGTCCTTTCCTGTGTAACTGAGAGACAGACAGGGAAAGCAAAAACAAATATCTATAGGAAAGAGAAGAGAATAAAACAAACAGTACGAATATCACCCGTTGCAATCCTTCAGAAAAAAAAAGAAGTAAAGGGCTTATCTCCTCGTAAAGTGCTTGTGGTCGCCTGCACCGGAATCTGTGGCGGCTCCCCCTGAACTAGCAGTAAAACTCCCCCGCTACTCCCCGCGTATCACCGCCGGCAAGGCAAAACTGTCTTTTATGCGGTTTTGTATTTTTCCTGCCTGTGAAAAACGCCCCACATCCCTGCAGGGGAGCGAGATGTGAGTAGCCTCAGTTAGTGCCCTACAGTTGAGGGGCCGGTTAGATTCCTTTCCTTGCCTGCCGCGCCCTTGGGGACGAGTAAAATGTGGCACTGTGCTAGTTTCCATCCTTTCCCTTCGTTACTCCACCACCCTTCCACCACCTCCCACCCCAGCCCAGCATAGTGAAGGCTGTATCTCTCACACATCACCTGTTGGAAGTGACTGGGAGGCGTCGTGTGTGTGTGTGTGTGTGTGTGTGTGTGTGTGTGTGTGTGTGTGTGTGTGTGTGTGTGTGTGTGTGTGTGTGTGTGTGTGTGTGTGTGTGTGTGTGTGTGTGTGTGTGTGTGACTGACTTTGGTTATAGTAAAGGGTATCAGACGTAGTAATAGTAATAGTGCGAGTAGTAGCAATAGCAACAGACAGCTTTTGCTCTGAGAGGAGTGATGCTGCAATGGTGATTCAGGGTTTTGAGAAATATGACAAGACACCGCCATGACTTGATCAATGAACTTAAATACTAGAATTCCTCCATATAGTGAGAGACATTGTTGATTTTATATAGGAAGAATTAGGAACGGAGCATATGTTCACAGAAGCACGAAGTGCGAAGTTTTGACTCGTAATAAAGTGTGGTAGAATACAGTTTATAGGGATGTTTTTCTACTTGCTACTAGGTTTAACGCTCAATTTTCCTACTGATTTTCATGATTCACGGTACTGTCATTATTTCGTGAAGCATATGCAATGTTAAGAAAATAATATGTTTACGGAAAATAATGTTTTTATTGATATTTTTTCTAGACGTAAGTGAAGATATTTTAACGTATTCACATGGAGCTTCTTTTGTATAAGACAAGAATGTCTCTGGGTGCAAGACTAAGGCGTCGGGCGGCTCTTTGCGGCGGCCATTCGTCTTGGGTCCGTTTTTGGCGAAGGCCTGAAGGCGCCTCTACCTCAACGTGGGATGAGGATCAATAATTTCTGTACGTAACTGCGGCCGGTATGATGAGTGTGATGTCTCCATTAGTCACGTACATTAGCCCCGTCAAGGCGGGCGTGTGGGCGTCCATCTTGTGGTGGGTCTGGGGACCAAGCCGGGCCGGGGAGTGCCAGGCCGCCACCGCCATATTGGATTCTTGCCCGGCTAGAGCCTTGGCGGCGGCGTCTTGGCCCTGCACGGCGGCCGCGCCCCTCTCCGCCGGCCTTCACCCTCCCTCTCACCCCCCATAACCCGTCGACCCCCGCCGGGAGCGTCTGGCACACTCGCTCACCACACTCCCTCTGACTTACGCAGCAAAATTTGGTCCTAAGATATTGTGCTAATGATAAACAGCATATTGTTTTGACAGGAAAAATGTTTCTGCCACTGAATGTCGTAAATACCTTGGTGGATGTATATGACAGAAGATCAAACTATCAATGCATAACATAATTTTAAACATAATTAATTCCCTCAATATCACCAGTTTTATGTTATGTATTACCACTTCTTCTTAGAGCAAGAATGTTATCGATGGTACACAAATACATTATTATGAACACCCATTATCCTGTTTTTTTTTTTTGTCTTCATTATCCTATTGGTTCTTTGTCTCTTCCAATACGTGTCTCAGTAGAACCGAGGCTGAGTGAATAGTAGCATCACCCCATAGAAACAAAACTGGTCATCTTGTATGATCTATTTTCTTTACTCATAGAAAATTTCATGGTCGTAAAAGGAAATATCTATTTAATGTTGCAATGTTGTGTATCAACCGATGCTCATTTAACAATCGTTTAAAGAAATACCGGCAAATAAAAATTCAGACACTTTACTTTAGACATCGTCCGAGTGGTGAATTACAAGAGCAGCCCAGCGGCAGGAACGATAAACAATATCCCAATACTACAACACACTCGGGTCCGTGCCCAGAGCAGCGTGTGGGGCCTCTCCTAAATCACGTGTTTGTCTAAGGATAGCGGTGCAGGGAGGTGCTCCGGCGACAGAGAGCCAGTTTTATGAATGAGGCAAGAGATTGTAATACTACGAAGTACGTACGAGTTACCACCGTCCCCGATCCGTCATCAGAGCTTCATCTTCACTACTAGGGATGATACAAGACTTACGGTGAGTGTGGTGTGTCGCCATCACTAAATTTTGCCTGTCTTTGTGTGTGTGTGTGTGTGTGTGTGTGTGTGTGTGTGTGTGTGTGTGTGTGTGTGTGTGTGTGTGTGTTTAATTCACCACGGTCGTCTGCTGGTCACCCAACCAGCCTTCGCCATTATGGAGCGAGCTCAGAGCTCATAGACCGATCTTCGGGTAGGACTGAGACCACAGCACACTCCACACACCGGGAAAGCGAGGCCACAACCCTCGAGTTACATCCCGTACCTATTTACAGGTAGATGAAGAGGGGCTACACATTAAGAGGCTTGCCCATTTGCTTCGCCGCTTCCCGAGACTCGCACCCGGGCCCTTTCGGTTGTGAGCCGAGCGTGCTAACCACTACATTACGCGGTGTGTGTGTGTGTGTGTGTGTGTGTGTGTGTGTGTGTGTGTGTGTTTCACTGTTTGATCTGCTGCAGTCTCTGACGAGACAGCCAGACGTTACCCTACGGAACGAGCTCAGAGCTCATTATTTCCGATCTTCGGATAGGCCTGAGACCAGGCACACACCACACACCGGGACAACAAGGTCACAACTCCTCGATTTACATCCCGTACCTACTCACTGCTAGGTGAACAGGGGCTACACGTGAAAGGAGACACATCCAAATATCTCCACCCGGCCGGGGAATCGAACCCCGGTCCTCTGGCTTGTGTGTGTGTGTGTGTGTGTGTGTGTGTGTGTGTGTGTGTGTGTGTGTGTGTGTGTGTGTGTTTATGTTTGTATTTGTGTGCTTTTTACTGGTTGGGGAGAAAAACGAGTTTGGTGGATGCATGAGTGCTTTCATATATAGTGCCTACTACATGAAGATGACTGAGTCTCGTGTTTTTCAGCATAATTTTTAAACGGCCTTCCATTAAAGAAAGGTATATCTAGAAAAATATAAACAACCAAACTTTTCACTCTTCTCTAAATAACTTAATACTTTGATAAATAGGTAAATATTCAAAGATGTAATTAATTTATAGCTAGAAATAAAAATAAAAGATCTGGATAATTTTTCGTCAGATATAATACCGATGCTCTTATAGGATTGTAAACATGTAGGGATCTTCATTACGTGCGACTATTATTCAGAATACCGTTACTGTGTATTGGATGTAACGTCTTGTAATGAATCCACTTTTATATGAGTGAGCCAGTGGGAGCCTCGCGGCGGGCTGGCAGAAGGCGACACAGACGTTCTCGTCCTCGCTGCTCCGGCCAATCATTTTCCTGGCAACACATCAGAGGAGGCATCCCCTCTTCGTGTCACACTTCTAAGATCTCAATCACCATCAGCAGTGCAGATCAAAGAACCCAATCATTATCAACACCACAAATTAGGCAATCCATTTACGATAACACGTCGGAAAGGAGGCACTCGCAGCACCTGTACAGATTACCTCTCGTTTGCTCTTCCTTCCGATCACTTAATGGAATGTGTGGTCACGTTTGTTATTAAATTAGGTGTGTCAAACTTTCTTTTCTTTTTTTTACTTTACATATATTTTTATTTTCATTGATTTATTCGATAACTGCTTGCTTATTTAGTGACAAAATACTTAGAATACTCATATATATCCCATAAGTTTTGTATTGTTAATGATTTTGTGATAAGCAAAGTCATAAGCAGTTAACAATTTTATATTACTGATGATAACAAAAATAATGATGATGACAATAGGTAATCTAAACTTTAAAAGTGAAAGATGAATAGAATAAAAAATAAACGCAAAAACATCTATGGCTTCATGTCCAATGGCGTGCTTTGCGATAAGAAGGCTCCCAAGGCAGCAGTAATTAGGCGGCGTCACCTGAGGACTCGCCGGTGCGTTGCTGCTGAGCCTCTAAACCTGCCCCTTATCGACACTTTTCCTAGATATGGCAGCGCAGCGAGGGTTTGTTTAGCTGCCTGGGATTGTGCGCCTTGGGTTTGAGGAGCCCGATGCGGGTCTCTGCAGCTCCAGGAGGGTGTGAAGTGCGGGTACGCCGGCGCTTATCTCGCTCTGCTGCTCCTAATTAGAGAGAGAGTGAGCGAGACGTCGTTTGGGTAGTGGTTGGCGCTGGCTCAGACCGCCATCTTAGAAGAAATCTCGTGTAATTTAAAGTTCATTTTCGATATCAAGCAAGCCCTAGAGTTTTCATCAATTTTCCTTTGTTTCCACTTGTAATTAGTAATAAACCACACCACTGTCTTAAAAAGCTTATCTTATTCGCATTTTTAATGGTGATATGGAAGAACATGTTTTTGTAAATTTTCATGGGTTCTCTAATGAGGTTGTGAACGAATGGAATAGGTTGGCGTGACATCTCATTAGCGCAAACACTCTGAACAGCCTTAAGCGCAGGTTAGTCAAATACATGAACGAGGAAGGCTGCATGGAGGCGGGAGGCTGCCGTGGAGGTCTTTTGCAGTTATCTTTATTCGTACATAGCGATTACGCCACAGAATATGTCGGTATGTCAAGAACCAATCACGTAATACCCTCTGTAACGACCTGCCTTCTCGCATCATATACAACACTTGCTTACTGATGGACGATGGACGAGAATATTTAACTCTGGAAGTAACAACGAGGGAGAGTTCTGTGTTTTATTCAGAGTGCCCCTTAGGCCTGCTGTTCTTCGCTCCCCTTCTCCATCCTTATCCATATCCTCCTCCTCTTCTCTCTCTTTCGTATCTTCCTCCTCCGCTTTCTATGTGCCGTCGCTCCTTGTTCGTCTTCATTACCAGACGTGGAGTCAGAACTACGGTTATTCTAGTTATTTAAATTAATATGAATGAATGTAAATCTTATAAGAGCCGAAGATTTATCTGACTTTGAGTATTATTGATACTCATAAATCTTTAGATTGCAGTGCACCATATTTTCAGTTTTCACCTCGTATTTTCCCGCCACATTAAATATAAAGAAATTAAACATTCAAAGACGTCTCAAGAAAAAGAAACGACCAAAGAAGATACGTGGATATGAGATGTAGTGATGACGATAAGATAAACGGAACGAGAAATGCAATACGGATAAAAATGCAGTAAAGGAGGGAGGAAGCGAGGAAGGAAAGACAGAAGGAGGGAGAGAGGGAGGCGGCAGGGCGGTCCAGAGGGAAGGGAACCGCTGCATCGAGAGGGGAAAACAAGAGACTGTCGTCCACATCAATCATCGACGTGTCATTTGGACTCAGAATAAAGTATCGGTTATCGGGTGTGCTATCGGAATATTAAGGGGGCGCAAAAAGAGGAATGGCCCAGGCTGGTGAGACGCCAGCCCAGCAGAGTGCGACAAGCGTTAGAGAACCGTCGCCTGGAAGAGCTCCTGGCATGTGCTGAAGGCCGCATCACGCTATTAAAAGCACCAAGTTTATCCCAAAGCCCCACGTGGCTGGCTCCCCAATAGTCTGCTTCAGGAGCCGCTTACATCTCGGTGTCAATCTGTCTTTCCCCTCTGAATATTGACGTCGCCTAGCGGGATGACCTTGAGAGTGGTGGGCCTTGAAGTCTTCTGGTGCTGAGGAGCTTTCATGAACGTCAGGGAGTTTTACAGGAGTCACTGAACCCCACGCGCCCGTCCCAGTCACCAGCAGAAATGAGAATGGTGTAATTCTTAATAGTGTGGTGACAAACTCTTTTTGCTGCCTTAGAATACTCAGAGGTTAATGGCACACGGAATTCACCTGCCCATATTATATTATAGGCTACCCTGATTTTTTCTGTCGCTGTATTCTTCTTTAATACGTGTATTAGGTGTCTGTCTATAATTTACAGGCAGGGATTGAAACAAGATTATCGAGAAAAGGTAAAACTGAGTTGCGAAAATGTTTCATGTATGTCTTTTACATTATTTACGGCAATTTTTATGTGCTCGCAGTGGTTTCTGATTTTATTATTCACTTCGCTGCCTGTTGTTTTAATCAAAAGATGAAAAAACAATGAGTTATATATTTTTTTCCGTAGCAATAAAAGGTAAGAAATTGCTATTGTCAACCGGGAAAATACAGGTGAAATTTCATAAAATCTTGAGAGACATCACACACACACACACACACACACACACACACACACACACACACACACACACACACACACACACACACACACACACACACACACACACACACACACACACACACACACACAAGCGCACCGGAAGGGATGGGGATAGGAGGCTGATGGGGAAGAGTGGACAGGGGAGGAGAGGACAAGGGGGACAGAGGACGGCGAAGGAGCGTCAGGGTGTACATCAATATATTCCCAGACTCTCCCGGCTCTCTGTACCTTCCATTACATGTAGAACTCCTGGCTGAAATATTGAACGAATATTTGGTGACATGAAGCTAACTTTATTATTCACACTCAGTCAATGGTTTATTTTGGCCACAACACTGCAGGCACGCAAGTTTGTATTGACGGCCAAATTTAACAGTTGAAAGGAATAGGCGCAGTAAGAGTTAATGGGTTTATCATTTTGCCGTCCATTCTCGTTAAGCAGCGGGATAGGTTAGCCACGGTGCACATTTTTCCATTCACGTCCAGGCTGCGATGAGTGAGGCCTCCCTTGTCGCAGGTAGACACGTAAATAGGGAAGTAGATGCTGCAAATTGCAAGGCCTAATCATTCATAGCTTTTATTAATACATTTATTTCGAGTCTATTTCAGATATCAGTTGCTGTCTATTTGAATTTTTATCCTGTTCTATAATTTTGTATGGCTAATAAATTATCGGCTTTTGAGTGCTCGTTGTCACAGGCATATGCTCGGCGCTGAGTGGACGCGAAATGTTGAGTATGAAAAGTGTGGATCTACAGGTGTAATTCTGAGGCAATGAAGCACGTGTCATTAAACTTGCATTCAATGAGACGATAGTAAAGGTATTTAATGATTCTTGTTGGGCATGAAAAGTGTGAATGTTAAGGTGTAATTTGCAGCCAGCGAAGCACGTGTCGTTAAACTTGCACTCAGTGATGTGGTAGTAAAGGTATTTAAAGATCATCGCTCGGCCAGGGAGTTTTTGGGTTGCATTCAATGAGGCAGAGGTACAGGCTTTAATGAGAACCGTCGCGCACAGGTAACAAAAGTGTGATCGGCGCCCACGTACAGAGCCGACTAAATGGTATATATTTTGCCACTCTGGGCCACTTTTTCCACGAGGTTTACTGTCTTTTCTGACTTCATTTTGTATTGGTATATATAAATGACTCATGGTTTTCAGTATTTTTTTCCTTCCATTTTTGGCCTTTCTCATTATTTTTATATCATACACATGTATGACAACGTTCTTATGGGTACAGTTGTTGAAATATTTGTGAGATATGAATTAGTGAGTTGAATTATGAAAGATGTGTTGAAAAATCTAATATTCGAAGTGCAGGAAATCAGTGATAATTGCTGGGATAAAAGACGTTATGGTTTTCGGCTCTGAGGGATAAATTTTACCCACCATTCTTTGCTTGTCTGGCGAATGTTTTATATTACTTACATTTGCTTCAGTTCCTTCCTTTATCACAAATCCTTCCCTCACTTTCACTCCGTTGTAATATTAATGGAGCAACAGTTACAGGTAAAACTAGTGTGCACTTGTGCAGCCGGAGTGGAAAGAAAATAATAACTTGGTCATCCCCGGATTTTACATAAGGTTTTGATATAATATTTCAAAGTTAATATAGTAGTAACTTCGAAGCAATGAAGGGCACTGACAATAATATCTGACTTCACTACTCCAATACTTGCACTTGTAAACGATACTCCAGTAAGATGGCAGCCGAAAAATTGGTAGTATGCTGAAACAAATTTAAAGGCAAGGGGGAGAGTAAAACAAGTGCGAGTGACCACAAAACCTCCCGCCCCCACCACTTCTCGTAGCACGAGCACAACTACACAGGGGTCGGCCGGCGGGGCGAGAAAAAGGGTGCGCTTTCATTTAGGCGAACGCTCCCCTTGGGCTGCTGCGACAAGAGGCGGTGCTGTTTCTGGACGCTGCATCCCGCGCTGGACAAAGGCACCGTAGGCTACATGGGATATTTATGCCCCCGAGATCACCTCTTCTCTTTGCACGTGTTCAGACCCTCCTGTCCCGGCCATCATAACAGCCGACCATACACGTGGAAATACAAACACTGGTATACCTACGCACTTACATATATTCGTACACACACTAATCAGAATTACTTATCAATATTGTAGGTGAAAATTAGACTGCATTTGTAAATTTTTATTTGCTTGAGTGTTTGCTTCTTTATTTATGCTTGATCAATTTCCTGTCTAATTAAGTAAAAGTAATTACTTTGAGAGTATAATATGTTTATTCTGTATGTATGTTAATATGTTAATAACTGAAAGATTACAAAAGAGGGTCACCAATTAAGTGTATTATGTAGCAGAAATATTGTTTTCCCGTTTATTTGTGAAATGCAAATAGGTTCTGATATCACATTTTTGTTATCTTGGTCAGAAAGCGGTAGGTGGCTAGTGTGAACTTGAGGGGACGAAATGAGGGCCGATGCATCAACACGGAGCGCTTCAAGTTGTTGAGTAGAAATTGCTAAAAAAAAATAATGTAGCTACTGCTTTTTGTACCTTGATTTGGAGAGTAGGAATATATATATATATATATATATATATATATATATATATATATATATATATATATATATATATATATATACTGAAAGTGATCTCGGTGCGTGGCAACGCTGTCGGGGCGAATGCATTTATGAAAATGTAAAAGCGAAGTGCAGATATATAATACATATATTCTTTAATTTGCCTGAGTAGAATGTGGAGGCGACTTACACCGTATTGTGAACATAACGATTCTGCACCTTCACAAATGCCTTTCTTTGCCTGCAGAAATATGCATCGTGTACACTTCAATGGGAATTACTGAGCAAGGAAGATATCATATTTCATTCATGTTTCTGTTCACCACTTGCGGCGACGATGGTAAGTAGTCTTTTTGCTTTGTTCTGTTTTAGAAACAATAGTGATGGATGACTGATGCGGTTCTTTCATTACCTAAATCTTGGGTTTCTTTGCAACAGGCAAAATTTCTTGTTTGAATTGATATTGTGGAGGATCCAGCAGTTCCACTTACCTATCTATCATTTAGCATTGCTACAGTCATGTCTGCATTCGTAATGGGAAAGATTACTATTCTTGAAGTAGTAATGAAAATAACGATATTTGTAACAGTAGTGATAATAATAATAGTAACAACAACAAGAGTAATAATAATAATAATAATAATAATAATAATAATAATAATAATAATAATGATAATAATAGTAGTAGTAGTACTAGTTGTAGTAATACCTAATATCTAATAATAATAGTAATAATGATAATAATAATGATAATAGTAATAATAATAATAATAATAATAATAATAATAATAATAATAATAATGATAATCTTAATAATTATGATAATTGTAATAATAATCATGATAATAATAATGATAATGATAATAGTAATAATAATAATAATAATAATAATAATAATAATAATAATAATAATAATAATGATAACAATAATAATTATAATAATAATAATGACAATAATAATGATAATAATAATAATAGTAATAATAATAATAATAATAATAATAATAATAATAATAATAATAATAGTAATAATAATGATAAAAATAATAACAACAATAATGATAATTATAATAATAGTAATAAAAATTATAATAATATAACTAGATAAAAATATTAATGATAATAATGATAATTATAATAATAATAATAATAATAATAATAATAATAATAATAATAATGATGATAATAATAGCAGCAGCAGCAGCAGCAGTAGTAGTAGTAGTAGTAGTAGTAGTAGTAGTAGTAGTAGTAGTAGTAATAATAATGATAATAATAATGATAATAACAATGATAATAACAGTGAAGTTAATAAAAATTATTATAGTAATAACAGTAATAGTAGTAGTAGTGGTAGTAGTAGTAGTAGTAGTAGTAGTAGTAGTAGTAGTAATAGTAATGATAATAACAAGGATGATAACAGTGAAGTTAATAGAAATTATTACAGTAATAACAATAGTAGTAGTAGTTGTAATAGTAGTAGTAGTAGTAGTAGTAGTAGTAGTAGTAGTAGTAGTAGTAGTAGTAATAATAGTGATAATAACAAGGATAATAACAGTGAAGTTAATAGAAATTATTATAGTAATAACAATAGTAGTAGTAGTAGTAGTAGTAGTAGTAGTAGTAGTAATAATAATGATAATAATAATAATAAAAATAATAATAATAATAATAGTAATAATAATAATAATAATAATGATAATAATAATGATAATAATAACATTAATGTTAACAATATTAATTAAGAAACATGAAGAGTACGAGTTTAGAAATAGATTATCAGATAAAGTTTGAAGTTAAATATGTCAATAGCTGATGTTATGCGAACAAGTCAGAGGAGCATTGGGTGAAGCGCTCATGATGCCTGCCAGTTAAGGCTTGAAAAAGACGGAAAACCCGGCTGACAGTGAGGCAAGGCGTGAGGCCGCCGCGGCCCTAACGAGCGGCAGGACAGGCCGTCGCTCCGGGAAAAATACCCCCGAACCTTTTGTCTCTTTTGTGAAGAGGAGCCATTATCTGACGCACATGATAGATGGCGAACACTCACGTTAGCTCCTGTCCAATTACGTGAAATATCAGATTACCTTCGACCAGTAATGGATTACATCACGAAAGAATGCCTCGGCCGTTTATCATTGGTGATACATGCGCCTATTAACCCGGTATGGATTTCTCAGCGGATGTTATTGATTCTACTTCACCTAGCTGCGATCTCGAGTTGGTGCTCGCGATGAAGTGGTCAGCGCGGCCTAGCTGCCTCACTAAACAACTGACGGCACTCAAAGAAACTGAAGCAGAATTTGCAATTTTAAAGATAACTTCTTTGTCATTTCAGATGGCAGTAATTGGGATTCCGACGATTGATTAAAGAGGTCTGCTTAAAGTATGGTGCTTCATTCACCAGCCGTGTGCTGACAAGGCCCCGCGCTGCGTCTGGTCGTTTATGTGTCTTTGAAAAATACACTATCTCCTCCAACTTCATAATGCCACTCAATAACTAATGGCAGGATGTAACTGACCACAGTAGATTTAAACTGAATGATCCACGGAAAATTTATTACATACGCAATAGGTAATATGTATACATAATTTTTTTTTTTAACTGGAAAATGATGTTTTTGTTGATAACATACCTGACTGTATGAGAAACCTGCATGTCTAATATGGCTGCTGTCCAGCGCTGCGTCCCGCCCGGCACCGCCCCGACCACACTCAGGAGGAAACTGGTCAAAGTTCTTGGTGGTTGCGGCCGGCAGCCAAGGGGCTGTGAGGGAACCACGACGGGGCCCAGGCCGATCAAGGTGTAAAAAGTAAGCTACCCATTGCCCAGCTGAGGCAATGCAGATGAATCTAGTGACCAATGGAGAATTTTTAGCTGCCCGGACCGAGGACACAATAGGGAACAAAGCTGCTGTAGCCTCCTGAGAGCGGGGGTGACTTTTTGCCAGGCCGGGCGACGCGGCCGGCGCTGGCACCCAATGCAGGCGCGGCCAGTGCGGACGGCAATGCAGCTGAGGCGACTGACCACGGGAAGGGGAACGTGCGAGAAGGACAATACTCTTACAATGCACTTGGGAATATGCAACGGCAAGGTAATTTTTTGTCACGGCCTCCTGTCATATGAAGGATGCGGCCTGACCACTGCAGGTAGGGGGGCCCCTGCATTGTTGGGAGGAGGGACACGCTCATCCCGCCGCCGACCGCGCCAGTCCCTGCATCCCTCCGTCAACGGGAAAGGCCTTACACCATAGGACAGCTGACTGTATACCTAAGAAGGCCACCTGAATTTTCTGCTTATCCGGCTCAACAAGATTACCAGTAGCGTGAGTGTTGGAGAAGCCTCTTGTTGGTGACAGAGGCATGGGAGTTTGGTAGGTCCGTCTTTCACCACTCTGAAAGAAGGAGATGGCGATAGGCTGAGTCTCTCTTCTTCCTTCTAGCCAGCGACATACTTGTCCTGTACTTATGGTTACCGCACCTATTATGTCATATACCATCAAAATTGTGAAAGCCATCCCCTTTCACACACACACACACACACACACACACACACACACACACACACACACACACACACACACACACACACACACACACACACACACACACACGGTAGCTCAGTAGTTAGAGCGCTGGCTTCACAAGCCAGAGGACCGGGGTTCGATTCTCCGGCCGAGTGGAGATATTTGGGTGTGTCTTCTTTCACGTGTAGCCCCTGTTCACCTAGCAGTGAGTAGGTACGGGATGTAAATCGAGGAGTTGTGACCTTGTTGTCCCGGTGTGTGCCTGGTCTCAGGCCTATCCGAAGATCGGAAATAATGAGCTCTGAGCTCGTTCCGTAGGGTAACGTCTGGCTGTCTCGTCAGAGACTGCAGCATATCAAACAGTGAAACACACACACACACACACACACACACACACACACACACACACACACACACACACACACACGCGCGCGCGAACAATATGCTATAGGTTTAATAAGCTCTCTGTTAAGTAAATTTATGAAAATAGAATAATATACTACATAAAAGGTCAACCAGGATATTATCATTTTTCATAAATTTGTATATAATTTTTGTGATATTTGAATGTAAGTGAATATAATAACCCAAGTTAGAATTGTTATCTCAAGTATTAGACATTATAGATTTTACCTCTTTGTTAATGTAAGGGCAATACTTCCGTAAACGTGAACTTTTGTTCGCATGTAAATATGCACAAAATCTGTGTCGTAGCATATATGTGAGCTTGCTTGTGTAAGTGAATTTTTGTATTGTCCCTGAGAAAAGAAGCAATAAAACACACACACACAAAAAAAAAAAAAAAAAATCTAGGGAGTACCTCAACAGATAAAATCACAACGTATCTCACAAACAAAACAAGCAAAAAAACCTTGGCCTCGGTAAAAACGCATTCGTTAATTACGAGCGGAACATCAGCTTTAACTTTGACACATTTAGCTCTGGAAAAATTCCCTTCCATTTAAATTCAACAAGTAAAGTTGCACCCGAGCGGCGCATTTAGCGTGAGCTCCGCGTACTACAAATGATTAAATTAAAGGCAATATGAGAGTTATTTCCGCGCTTCGATTCAATTAGCGGGGAAAATAATAACTTTGTTCATTTTGACCAGAAAAAAAAAAGACTTAATTTGTCTGCCTCGAGCACCGTGATGGTTTTTGTACAAATCCGGGACACCGATTGCCTCTGCTGGACTGCCGGTGTGCGTGTGTACCCTTGTTTGTTTGTTTGTTTGTTTTGCTTGTCTGTTTGTTTGTTTGTTTGTTTGTTTGTTTGTTTGTTTGTTTGTTTTTTGTTTGTTTGTTGTGTGTGTGTGTGTGTGTGTGTGTGTGTGTGTGTGAGTGTGTGAGTGTGTGAGTGTGTGTGCTTGCGCTTGTATGTCTTTCAGTATCCTGTGTATGTTCTATATATATATATATATATATATATATATATATATATATATATATATATATATATATATATATATATATATATATATATATATATCGACACTATTTCATATTTCAGTTTTCACAGAGTGCAGAAATTCCAGTCAGGTGGCCAGCCAGGCAGAGAGAGAGAGAGAGAGAGAGAGAGAGAGAGAGAGAGAGAGAGAGAGGGAGGACAGTGGTAAAAGCGAAAAGGGTTACAAAAAAATTCAGATAGCTTTCCCCCCATCGTGCCTGCACACCCTCACACGCCCTCACCCCCCGCAAAGGCAGAGAGGGGACGTAGTACTCCACTTTCATTCATGTCTATACCATCGATACTCTATGAATGGACATTTTGTTTACAAACACTAGGATCTCACGCTGGGGTGTGCTGGCGTTCTTGACTCATGGCAGGCGAATTAAAGGGAGACCAACTAGTGATTCTTTTGTGTGTGTGTGTGTGTGTGTGTGTGTGTGTGTGTGTGTGTGTGTGTGTGTGTGTGTGTGTGTGTGTGTGTGTGTGTGTGTGTGTGTCTACAGTCGCTGTTGGTCCGCTGGCTAAAACACGGCTTTCTATTTTTGCAGCGCGAGCTCACAGTATTACTTTTTGAACAAACAGCTTTAAGTTCGCAGGGGGACGAAGGTTACTCTTTGTTGCTACGTTTTGGAGAGGAGGAGGAGGTGATGGTAGTGGTGGTGATGGTGGTGGTGACGTTTTGTTGCCAGGATGGGTTTTGGAAATTTGTTTATGCTCTCTCTGACCAAGATTTCTACTTTTATTCGTATTTTTGCTCTTGCTCTTCGTGTTATCTGCCTTGTTCTAGTTTTTTATGCTTTTTGCTGTTATTGTTTTCTTCTTTAGTTGCTTAATTTCTAAATCCTTTTTTTTCTTCTTCTTCTTCTTCTTCTTCTTCTTCTTCTTCTTCTTCTTCTTCTTCTTCTTCTTCTTCTTCTTCTTCTTCTTCTTCTTCTTCTCCTCCTCCTCCTCCTCCTCCTCCTCCTCCTCCTCCTCCTCCTCCTCCTCCTCCTCCTCCTCCTCCTCCTCCTCCTCCTCCTCCTCCTCCTCCTCCGAGTAAGTCTTTCGTCTCTTCCTCTATCTTTAACTTTTTTCTGTCTAGAAAATGCAAGATAGAAACCTAACTATTGAAAGAATATAACAGCACAATACAACCACCGTCACCACCATCACCACCACGTCACGACACCAGTACCAACATAGCGATTAGCGATCTTAGCAACAGAGCAGCGCGATATATGAACTTCTACACATACGAGTCAACGTTCCTGTCTATTAAGGGCTTATAAAGAAAACAACATACGCAGACTAGCGACTAAACAGACAACGAATTAAGTATGAAAATAGATGAATCAGTAAATCGGGTCAGTTGCTAAGTAAATAAATCAAGTGAATAAATAAAAGCGTAGAAACAAATAAACGAATGAATTGAGCAGCGTAGCAACAGAGTGGAACGAGTAAAAATGTTTTCTGACAATAAACATGAAAGGGAAGCCGACCACTATTTTTAAAAGTCGCCTTAAAGGGGAGAGAACACGAACACGCCTGCAGTATTTATGTCTGGCCTAGTTTTATCCAGTCTGGCCTCGTGCTGCTGTTGTTGCTGTTGTTGCTGCTAAAAATAGAGTGTCACCAAGTTTATCTTCACTCTTTTTTTCGGCAAAACGGCAGCAGCAGGCAGGGGAGTGAGTGCTATTGGGCTGCACGCCGCGGAGGGAGGCAGTGAGGGAGGGAAGCACGTGGAGGGAAGGGACTTGTGTTTTCGTGTGTGTGTGTGTGTGTGTGTGTGTGTGTGTGTGTGTGTGTGTGTGTGTGTGTGTGTTCACTTCCTTTTACTTACTTATTTGTGATACTCCATTTTCATTTCATTACGTGGTGCACCAGACTTTGTTTTCCTTCGTTTTCATAGAGGACTTTTTATGAGTTAGTTTTCCGCTTGGATCTTGTATCGTATGTGGTAAGTTGATGCAGTGAAAAATATTATACAAATGTTGTGTTTATATTTGTGATAAAATACTGACAATATAATACTGACAATATAATATCAAACAATGACACGTTTTTAACATCAATTTGATATTTCTTGTAGGAGGAGTATCAGTAGAAGGATGTAGGCGAGAACGTTAATGAAGAATACATTTACAAGCAGTGCCGGCATTGTTGGAATATACTGTCAATTGTCCAGCACCGCGACTCTTCTCAATGAACCTTGATGGAATGTGAGAGGGAAACAAAAAGGCTGCCGGTACACTCAAGCTGAGCCGAGGCCAGTTCTGCCGCGACAGTCATCCTTCTATTCCATTTAACTTTCCTTTGAACACCTTTAATACATAACCACTGGTGCGAGGGACGTGTATCTGTTCACCGAGGCGTAATGCATTTGAATTAGCCAGTGTGTTTTGTCCCCATTTTTCTCTGCATACGAAAGTAGATGTGTTCTGATTTTGGCTTAAATTTGCACCCGATTACGCGGAGCGAGGCGGCGCGGTGCGGGCTCGGCCAGGTCAGCCGAAAATTAAAATGTTTTCGTGTTTATCACAGCTGCTTTGTACCAACACTCGCGGGTGTATTTTTTCTGAACCGTCGGTGTTACGGAATAGCGGGCGATTACACAGCCTGACTTGTAGCAACAAAAAAGAAATAAACATTGCGGACTCTCGATGGTTTGCGGTTCATGCATTCTCTACTCGCTCTAAATTTTCAGGAAAATCTCTCTTTGTTCCAGACTAAAACTTTTCCTAAGGTTATTGTTACTTTATAGTGAAGTATATTAATTTATAGATACGCAGTGGAAGTGGAGGAAAAAAAATAAAGGAATGTAATGCATTAGTCTCAAACAAACACTCGTCCTGGAGTGTGGTGATGAAGGTGCGGTGAATCTAAACGTGTATCGGCAAACCATTTTTTTCTCTCGGCTTGGAGCTGACAGGTGATCACTTACCGTGTGACTTTACTTCGCTCTCTAAAAATATTAGCGTTAGGGAAGAGCAGGAGTGAGAGTGGAAGGGGTGGATGGAAGCTTGACTGAAGGGTGAGGGAGAATAAGTTGACCATAGGCAGGTCGTTCCCGGGGGTGTGGGGTGGCGGCCGCGTGTGACCATATAGATAAAGGAGGGGTGAGCGATGACTGGCGACGGCTGAAGGGTCGGGGTTTTGACCGTGGGCACGGGTGCAGGGCCGCTGGTGTCACGGTGCCCTAAAACAATGCAGGGGATCCAGGGAGCACCAGAATCCCTAGGGGGATACACACAGCTGACCTCACCACCCTGGGAGCCTGCTTTTATTCCCTATGCAAGCGGAAGAATAGACACAAGAGAATATAGATTTTCCCTCAGTCTGAAAGAGGTAACTACATCCGAGCATGAATCACATCGTTTATTATTCAAAAGGAAGGTCAGGATTGTCCTAGCTGATTATGTGCATAAAATTGTGAAGTTATTTATTAAAGATTATGGTTGGTAATCTGTTGTTGTCACCTTCTGGATTGTCGGGATTAAAAACATTAAAAGCCGCATTCTACTGTGCAAAAAAAAAAAAAAAAAAAAAAAAAATCACTACCAACATTGCAAAGCTTTAATATTTTTCTCTCGCCAGAAGTTCACACTTTAAACTTTTCTGCTGAAATCCTCTATTAACTTGGAAATTAAACATGTGTATATGTAGCATTATATTATAAAAATAAAGGTGAACGGATGTGACTATTTACTCCTTTTTTTTTTCTTGTGCCAAACGCGTTGAATGTGGAACAAATGATATCATAGTTGGGAACAGTCAGTAACAATAGTCTGCCTCTGTTTTCGAGGTGGGACGGTAGGGTAAAATAGCATAATCGTATATTATATTACTGGACAAGAGACAGGTATACTCTCTCTCTCTCTCTCTCTCTCTCTCTCTCTCTCTCTCTCTCTCTCTCTCTCTCTCTCTCTCTCTCTCTCTCTCTCTCTCTCTCTCTCTCTCTCTCTCTCTTATTCGGCTGCTCATATCTTCTTACATATATTGTGTTACTTTGGTTATCCACAACGCTCCAAGCTCCCCCTTGTCTCCTCTCCACACCTTGAATACCTCCTGACTAGCCACGTACACTACACCTCCTGACCCTTCCCTTCAATCGCCAATATCCCGAGCCAGTCTCTTCTTTCTCTCGTTCCCTCACGCCCTCACCCTTCCCCCAACTTGACCTTGCCAGCGATCGGTGTCCCCCAAACAAAACTCCCCTAACATAGCTTGCCTCACACACTGACCCAGCCTCTCCCACTATCCATCTCTCTCCTGCACCTTCCCTAAACTCCCACAAACCCTCCCTTCCACACACACACAATCCAGCGTCCCACACCTCATAGCTTTCCCTCACTCTCCTCCTCCTCCTCCTCCTCCTCCTCCTGCTGCTGCTGCTGCTGCTGCTGCTGCAGTTCTTGTTGTTGTTCATTCTGTGTTGCTGGTACTTCTGTTATTTCTCCTTTTATTACTGCTTTTGCTGTTACTACTACTACTACTACTACTACTACTACTACTACTACTACTACTACTACTACTACTACTACTACTACTACTGTGTTTATTTCAACATAAGTGTTTTCAGTGTTTTTTTATTTTATATTTCTGCTCTTCTTGTTGTGTTGTTTCTAATTCCCTTCTTCCCTTAATCTTGCTTCCAGTAATGTCATTGTTATTGTCCTCGTCATCATCGTCTCCCACGTCATTCGTTCGTAACTTTTCTCCATGCCTTAAATTTCCTTCTTCTTTCGCCTCGTCTTCCTGCTTTTCATACTGCCTTTCACCTCGCCATCCTGCTCCTACACGTTATCCTGTCTCTAGTTAATTATCTTATTTATCCCGCTCTTTCTCTTCTTTGAGAAATCTTTGTCTCTCTCATCTTTCTCCTCCTCGTTCTCCACATTGCCTTCATTTTCATACTCGTCCCCGTTCACCCCCTCGTCCTTTTCCTCGCCCTCGTCATAATCATTCTCGTCGTTCTCCTTTTCCACCTACTCCTGTTTCTGACACACACTCACGTGCCACCCCTGTTCACCCTGACAGAGCGTCTTTGTTGAAGGGCACAGCATCAGGCGAAATTAAATATTTGGCATTATATCTGCCTTAAAACCTGTGGCTTTGATTGTTAATGAAGAACGGGAGGCTGGGAGCTGTTGGAGGGCTGTGACTCTTCCGTAGTGTGAGGTTTATAATGAATTTCTCCCGCTTTACGCTGCTAGAGAGAGTGAGAGGTCTACCTGTTTCCTTCTTTTTCCTTCCCATGGTGACCGTCAGAGAGAGAGAGAGAGAGAGAGAGAGAGAGAGAGAGAGAGAGAGAGAGAGAGAGAGACTTAGATATTTCACTAACACATGGAGACATATTGAATAGATTAGTTACATTGCTCGTGGGCCTTCAGATTGCGTGTAGTGAGAGACAAAAACTCCCTTGGTAACTTCTGATGTTTGTACTTTCAACAGAGGTCCATTGGCTCTGCTCCTGACATGATGTTTTGCCGTGAACACTGACGCAATGACACAGAGGACGAGGGAGGGAGATGGTGATAATGGTAGTAGCAATTTCTAAGTAAAAATGATGAAGGTTGTATGATGCAGTGATGGTGAAAGCACTTGTGTATCGGGAAAATGTTACTTGCTCTTGTGCTCTTCAAGAAACATCCATTATCTGTATCAGCACGTTGCCATCACTTGTCTATGAGAGTTGCATGAATATACTGTACAGTGAATGCCTGCACAGTCCCTCTCAGGAAGATATATGTCTGTTCAACCTCCAAGTATATGTCCTAGAGTGAAAGTGGCAAGTTGTAATATTAATTTATTATTTGTATTGGTATTAGTCGTAGATAAGTAGTACTAGTAGTAGTAGTAGTAGTAGAAGTAGAAGTAGTGGTAGCAGTAGTAGACCCCGCCATCAGCTACATTTCGCTTCTCACAGTGCAACATTTAAGTATTTATCCTCGACAATCGCCTAAGTACATTCCTCACGGCTGTGATCACTGCGTAATTGTTTGAATCATTATCACGTTCGCTCTGTACCTGCGTGGACCGCCATTTTTATCCAGGGCAGGACACTGAGAGACGCTGCGGAGAATGAGAAGATAGAACGTCTGCTTGTTGTGTGGCGGACAATGCAGTTTTAGAAGAGGGCTCAAGTTTAGAGATACGTAGCTGACACTGAATTATATTATGTTCGCTGTTCTTCACGTTTGAGTTATATTTGTTCGCACATCGTGTTTAGGAGGGTTAGGATGAAATTGTGTTGTCTAATCATATTAAGTAATCTTGCAATATTACCTGGCAATCCTGCAAAATTGATATTAATGTTAAACACAGCTGAATCCCAGCAGCATTAGGGCCCAGCCTCCGTTGTAGCCATGCAGCAATATTCAGCAGTCTTATACGGTCTACAATCTCACAATGAAATCCGCGAATCATTGAATACAGGGAGTAGCAGCCGAGCATTCTGGCGGCGACGTCTGTGCTGGTTCCGGACCGACGGGGCGGCGGGACAACCTGCTGCTGCTGTTGCTGCTGCTGCTATTGCTGCTACCTCTGCCTCTGACCACCACGCCGGATTTTTGCCTCAAGGAATACATCACTTCTTTGACAATCTCTCTCTCTCTCTCTCTCTCTCTCTCTCTCTCTCTCTCTCTCACCGTAGCAATGAAAAAGTGTGTGGAAAAATTTTCGTTCCATTGGTGCCTTTTAGAGTTATTTATGATTACACGGTGGCGGTGGGCAGTTGGCGGCGGCAGCGGCGAGGGTGCTGATGACGGCAGATGTAGCTGATGAGGGGATGGTGGCCGGCACGGGGAAGGTATAAACCATCTCACCCACTTAGTGTTTCTATTATTTTCCTCGGCCAGTGTCTCCACCTGCGGAGTGAGGTAAATCTTCACTTTAATCCTGGTAATCTGGGGTCCGCTCGGCCACGCTCACGCTCGGATTAAAGCTTGAGTAAAGGTGACTACAATCAGCCAATTAGATCACGTCCTGAATTTTTAACCCGCCATTCAAAGCGCTGCACGACCTCTCATCTGGTTACTACGAATTCCCAGCTGAAACATTCTTAATTGCCCTAACGCTAGTGTTCCTCGCGCTCCCTCTCGCTCTCTTTCTCCCTTGTCGCCCTGCTTGACTTGACGGAAGAGTGATTGTTCTTACTTCGCATCTCCCCGGCGACCCCTGGGCCCTTCCTTCCCCGTGCGTCCTCTCCTGCAGCGGCGGCGAAGAAGCGTCTAGGTGCCACTAATTAGATCGAGATCAATCTGTGCAGCATTTAGGGTAATTGTGACCAAATGGCTAATTTTCCAGAATGAGAAGGTCCTCATTGACGTGTGTAAAAAGCGAGCGGGCCGCGAGCACCAGCCATCACGGGGATAATAAGGACGTAATGACCCACGATAATACGCGCCTAATACTTGTATTATCTCACGCGGGTTGATAAGTGCGGAGTGTACCATTTGTTTTTGCTGGATTATTGTGTTGTGTAGTGGTGGTGGAGGAAACCAGCACGTCACGGTAGTCGGTGTAGTTATTCTGTTGTCTTTGGTGGTATTTTTGCGTGGTCACAATAGACTATTAGAGTGATTGCACTAAGACACATGGAACCTGGAAAGTCCTCCGAAAGTTGTGTCAACCACTATGTAATATTATAAACTAGCAGTCGTATATCTCCGCTGAAGGAGCGTATTGGTTGTAGAGAGATTGTGTTGTAGTGGCCGAGCACTGTTGTATTATTTTCTGGGTAAGACTGAGGAATGCTCCAGGGGAAGATGGAGACGATAGCACGTTGTTCTTAGCTAAACAGTTGACTTTCTAATGCTGAAGATCGGTGTCGTATTGTTATATTAAGGTGGTGAAGATGTTGCCAGTGGACTTACAGACAGAACAAAAAAATGATCGGAAATAAGATATAAATGTCGTTGCAAAATATTAATGATCGCACAGCGTGGCAGGACGAATGAGGAAGATTCACAGGCAGAATCTATCTCACAACAAAGAAATATTCAAAACTTGCCTAAACTTGCGCGAAGCAGGGAATGAAAGAGCAAGAATTGAATAAAGATGAAGAACGCATTGGAAGAATACAAATGAACTTCAAGTGAAATTTCATGCAACGGTGTTGATTATATTTCCAATTGAAAAAGAAGAAAGTGGTGGTAAAGGAATTGCTGTCGGAGTGAAGAATTCAGGAATAAAAGGGAGAAAGAGAAGGGCGTGATGAAAGAGGCAAGACGATGTGGTGCAGGACGGAGGAGGAGGCGGTGTGACAAGTGGTGAGAGGGAGAGCAAAAATAAGATGTGGAGGGTGTGTGCAAGTATGAGCGAAGGCGACAGGCGAGGGGAGGCGAGCGGGAAAGCACCGAGGACGAAAGAGAGGGGCCGAGGGACGGATGAAGAGGGAGGACGAGAGGAAGGAAGGCAGAGAGAGAGAGAGAGAGAGAGAGAGAGAGAGAGAGAGAGAGAGAGCGGTGGTGGGAGAGCGGGTGGGAGAGGAACGGGAGGACTGGAGGGAGGGAGGATAAAGCCGGACACGAGACGGCTGGGGCCCCTCTGGGCTGGTCTTCCAGGCGCTCTCCACCTCTTCGATCCAGCGCCGCCATTTTGTAAGCTCAGACAAGAGATTTGGAATGTCAGAAATCTTAATTTACATTTAAGAAAGCAGCGTCTTCCCAAGCTATCGCTTTCTTCAACCAAGTCTTTTCGCTGCGACTTTGAGGCACTGTAGGAAAAACATATATCATTGAATTAAATCTGATTATCGCTTAATTACCTGTCACTTTTGATTAATTAGGGCATTTCTGGGTCTGAAGGAGGGCCGTGCGCAGTCTCGGCGAGTGGTGCAGCCCTCGGCAGGCCAGCGTGCCGGCACCGGAATCCTGGGCCCTGCCTGCCTCGCTCCTTCATAACTCATCAAAAGACGGCTCTAATTTACTCTCCTGATTGGCGATATGTATAAGGTTCTCTTTTGCACTTTAATGTATTCCTCTCGGGCTGAAGCGTTTTATCTCATGCCAGTAATTTACATACGTGTTGCTGGTAAGTGATCAGAGTCCAGAGAATATTACTGGTCACGATTTCATTACACGATTTCTCTTTTCTTATCTACCTTTCTGATCTACCTTGATCGCATTATATTTTGGGGCAAAACGTTCTTATAATCTCTTTTTTTTTCCAGCTATCTTCTCTGTGGTTACACGATGGCATGTCATGAGCGTGTATATATCTATCACTAATTTTTAGCAGGAACTTTGATAAGCCACACCAGAACACGACCTAAAGTTAATCGAAGTTGGTCACTGAATTTCAAGTATCGCGTCATCAGCTTCTCGGGATATCTCTGACCTTCACCGATACTATCTTTTCCTATTTTATTTTCTCTTTTCTTTTTCCATTATCTCTGCTGCTGTCTGATCCATGTTTTTTTTTCATTCATCATATTCTTGGGGATCGTCTAATTATTTATTTTTTTCGACCTCAAAATCTCTCTTTCTTGTATAATAACTCTAACTTTTATGCTTTCCTTTACGACTGAAAAAAATGTGAGCAAAAGAAAAAAAAAAAAAAAGAGAGGCTGCAGGGAGGCATCAGACGTCCTCGCAGCAGTCCTACATGATAAAACACACCACTCCCCAATGACTCGGCAAAAACAAAATATAAAAAATTCAATATGGGAATAATAACTGTGAACATTTTTCTAATTATTTTCATCCCACGTATTCACGATAACTAATTCCTTCTCATAATCTTATCTTATTCGGGAACAACTACCTGTAACTCTTCACCATTATGCCTTGAGATAATATTTAGCACCAGTGTGGGAATGACAACAAGGATGGGCTGCTATGATGGGAGCATTAACATCGGAGCGTGTGCGTGAGAGCATCAGCAGTGTCAGCTTGAGTGGCGTGGGTGGGTAGGGGGCCGAGATTCAAACGGAGAGTACGAGGAAGCCTGAAGTGCTTGAACGAAAGGAGGAACAAGAGAGAAGCAGTAGTAGAGTGGCAGTATTTGAGTATCAGCATCGGCGCGTCAAGATGGGAAGAATATCAGGAAGTATCAGTGAAGTATCAGTGAAGAGTATCAACACATATAGTTTCGAGTACTGGAGTGTCAAAGTAGAATTATTAACATTTAGTAAGGGAATAGTATCAGGAGGGAGTTTTGTATTGGAGGAGAGGGTGTGGGAGGGTCTGTATCTGTATGGTATTGTCTTGCTGGGGTGTCAGCGTGAAGGGTCAGCGTGGCGGTGGCGACAATGAGTGAGTGACAGCACGGGGGCATCAGCGTGGTACTGTCAGCATGAGGAGTTAGCAATGGGTGGTATGTAAGGGAATGGCAGAGTCAGTTATGAGTGTTCCAAGAGAGAGAGAGAGAGAGAGAGAGAGAGAGAGAGAGAGAGAGAGAGAGAGACGTACAACGGACTTAGAGAAAGGGTACCTACTTGCTGGTAGGGAGTACGAGGGTAGTGGGAGGAGGAGGAGGAGGAGGAGGAGGAGGAGGAGGAGGAGGAGGAGGAGGAGGAGGCGCCAATGGTCACTGCCGAGAAACACTGCTTCAGAAGGCGACTCTCTCTCTCTCTCTCTCTCTCTCTCTCTCTCTCTCTCTCTCTCTCTCTCTCTCTCTCTCTGTACGCTACGAAGAAGGCCTCACTTGGGAATAAGGCAAGGCGAGGCTGGCTACCGGAGGAGAAAGACAAGTAAGGAACAGCAAGGCAGCGAGGAAGCAAGCAAGCAAGGAAGGAAGGACTTTGAAGAGTTTGCCCGGCACGAGATAAGTTCTCATCTCCAATACTACTATATGAGACGATCATATTATTACGTTTCTCTGGTGCGGGTCGCTCAGAGGTTTGTTTACTTGCTGACTTTCCGAACCAGGCTGCCAGAAGGAAGGAAAGTCCACCCACCACCACCACCACCACCACCAGTGCCACCTCGACCACCACCTTGCCCCGTGCTCGTACTAGCGGCCTCCTCTTCTCAAGATCATCTTTTCCTTCACATTAATGGCGCTACAGGACGCTTGCTATTCACTATACGCAAGCTAAATTTCTGCTATGTGCAATTCCCACTTGAGGAGAGAGAGAGAGAGAGAGAGAGAGAGAGAGAGAGGAGACGGAGACAGAGAGTACCATGACGTCACAGCAGCGGCGTGGCGGCATTGGCTGAGGTGCGGAGATGGGCGGGGCTATGCATAACTAGCAGCGAGGCACCTTGAGTCGTTGCCGGTGCCGCCCACAAGCCTTCACCTCGAAGCTTCTCGCCTCCTCCTTCTCCTCCACCTCCTCCCCTACTACCTTCCTCCTCCTCCTCCTGCTCCATGTTTACCAGTCTACGCTGCCGGGAACATTACACTTGCTTCTCGTTGGTACATCTTTGCTTTTTAATAGTCAAAGAAAATACTTATCCTGCACAGACTCACTTGACTAGTAAAAAAAAAAAAAAAAAAGATATTTTATGTGATATAGTTAGAATAGCAAACGAACGACAATAAAACCGCTGCGTAGATTTTAACTTTGCTCCCTTATAATGTTCCCTCAGCAGCGGACGACTCCACCAACCCCGTCCCTTCTTCCTCTCTCTCTTTCTGTTAACCTCCCTCCCCTGCCTCCCATCCTTTCCCTTCCCTGCCTCCTCCTTACTTCCCTGCTTCACTCACTCACTCCTCCTCTCCCTCTTCCCTCTCACAAGGCCTACCCTCGACATCAACAGTCTCTTAACGTGTAGGTTCCTGACTTTGTGGCGTGGATGAAGTTTGGTTTTTCCTTGCTGTCTTGTCATGAGTGTCGCCTGTGTGTGTGTGTGTGTGTGTGTGTGTGTGTGTGTGTGTGTGTGTGTGTGTGTGTGTGTGTGTGTGTGTTGGAGGGTGTTTGTTGAATTAAATTTGTAACGAGTTAATCATAATCTCATAAATGTAATTTTCTGAGTAGGTCTAGCAATGAAAATAAGCTTACTATAATTATTACGTCGTATCATTTAAACCAGCAGACGAATAATAATAATAATAATAATAATAATAACAATGATAATAATAATGAACCAACCGCCTAAAAAAAAAATGTTCCATTACCTCAAATTCAGGATGACTTGCATTTGCCAACTTGTCCTGAAATATTCTTAAACTTATGCCCTATTATACTTCTTCCTCATACATAACATTCCTTAAACATATTTTATTCAATCCCAGTATCCTCTCTTAAATACAATGTCATTCTTTCGCTAGGAAGTTGCTCATCATCTCTTCCCACTCACCCATATGTCTCCTCGCACCTCCCATTTTTCCCTCCCCCTTGCCAGCCTCCCCGTCCTCCTCCAACCTTCCACCACCTGCAGATGACATGAAATATGATTACCTGCGCTCATCACTTCACCTTCAGTGGAGCCACGAGACTTCCTGTCATCATTACTACTTCAGATGGACGTTCCGTATAAGACTGATAAGTTTGGAATGAGAGAGAGAGAGAGAGAGAGAGAGAGAGAGAGAGAGAGAGAGAGAGAGAGAGAGAGAGAGAGAGAGAGAGAGAGAGAGAGAGAGAGAGAGAGAGAGAGAGAGTGTGTGTGTGTGTGTGTGTGTGTGTGTGTGTGTGTGTGTGTGTAAGAGGAAGACATTTGAATCTCCTTGTGACGTGTGTTCCTAAGGGGGCTGTACTAAGGCAGCCTGAATCGGATCAACACCTTGACAGACCATAAACGTGAGGTCCAGACGTCTATAGAAGCAAATTTGGAGTTTTCTTTGCCAGTATACAGACATTTTTTTTTTTTATACCTATACATATAATGCATGCAATATGTGCACTTGAAGGGAATACTTTATGATTTCATAGGCTGAGTGAATTGTGTGGTCTCTGTTTATGTATCACAATTAATTAATGACTGGATTTATTTTTATTTGAAGCATTATTGAAATATGTAAATGTTTTTCCCATATATTACCATTTTTGTGATTCTTTTCTTTGTGTTTCCTTGTTTATCTTTATATATCGGATTGATGGTGTTTTCATATCAAGAATAATTTTGTAGATGTTCTTAACAAAATGAATTCAATGGAAACAACAACAAAAATCTGACTTTCAAAATCTGTCTGACTGGAAAAGTGAAATGCAGGACTTATCTTTAATACTTCCAAGTCTCATCCCAAAGGTTCCCGTAGCATTATGTAGTTAACAACGTATACATGAATACATTTCCCTACATCTCTACCATCGCATGTGTATGTGTTTCATTTTCATGTAGTTAGTTCAGCTTCATCACTCCTTCCCCTGGCTTTTCCTTCGCCTTGGCCTCCCTTCCCCTACCTCTCCTATGCCCAGTAACGAGCACAATAACGCCGT
>NC_059302.1:5550924-5563424 GCF_017591435.1 Portunus trituberculatus | reverse complement strand
ATAGCCGTGTGTAGTGAGGGGGGGAAAAAAACTCGCCAAAATGTACTTAAAGCTGTAGTGTCGTGTCCTCGGCCAGAGCTTTGTTGCTTGGGAATGCACCGCGCCGCTCTCTATTTAAGCCTTTTGACAGCGTGGCGTTACTCGGGCCGTGTTGGTGATCTTGTTTCCTTTGTTTTTGTTGCTTTGTATGTGACTCTCTCTCTCTCTCTCTCTCTCTCTCTCTCTCTCTCTCTCTCTCTCTCTCTCTCTCTCTCTCTCTCTCTCTCTCTCTCTCTCTCTCTCTCTCTCTCTCTCTCTCTCTCTTGCATGATTAAGGTAAAAGTAGTTTCTTTTTGCCTTCGCATCCATTGTGTATATTCCCTTGGATTATTTTCCTTAGCTTATTTCGTTACAGTGTCTCGAAGCTCGTGTATATTAGACCTACCTGGCGACCAGTCTCCCTTAATTGATATTCTCCCGTTTAATGTGGGCAGCATTTACATTTTTCTGCGTTTAGTAATCGAGTAAACCTTGATGAAATTAATAATTCATGCGGCGAAAATCAGTGAGTCAAAGCGCTTAACTAATTTCACAGTTGACTTCCACATTCATGAATCACTCTCTCCTTCCCACTCTCTCGGTGCCAAGGGGGAAAAAAGTCCGTATTTTATGGAACGTGATCCAAAGTTTGTAGCAGGAAGTGCAATAAAACCGGAAAGGCCGTAGTAGCTTATTGCACGTGTTGTCCTCCTGGGCCCATTCAGACTCGGCTGCGAGGGCGTTCGACACTCGGATCACGCGTGTTGGGAGGAGAAAAAAAGAGGAAAACTTTTATAGCAGAGTTTTACACCGTCCAGCTCTCACGTTTCATTCAAGCGTTTCGTTTACGTTCATTCAAAAGGGAACTCATTCATGAAATGCAATCACAGCTTTGTTGCCTCCGAGCGTCGAGATGATGCCATGGTACACAGAGGAAGAGTTCTGGGGAAAGAAAAAGGGGAGCGGTACCGTGGTGGGAACTGAAGGAAAAGAGTATGTACAGGAAAGCTGTGTCGTAATGGTGTGTGTGTGTGTGTGTGTGTGTGTGTGTGTGTGTAAATCAGTTCACATTTGATTCACAGGTAATGTGAAGGCAGATGGAATTAGAAATCATTTAAGAAATCATAGGCTTCCTCTAGCAATTGCCTTGTGTGTGTGTGTGTGTGTGTGTGTGTGTGTGTGTGTGTGTGTGTGTGTGTGTGTGTGTGTGTGTGTGTACGCGCCTTGTCTCGTACGGGCCGACTGTGTCTGGTACAGGGTTGAGGTCAGGTCACGCCCGCCACTACAACATGCACGAGAGGAAGTGCCACTACAGGAGAGTCACGAGTCTCAGGCAGACGTTACGCTCCACACAACATCGCCTGCCTTATGTATTTCATGACCACGGCCTGAATTCTTGACGTTCTCCTTACCCTGGTGGCGCCCGAGATTCTGGCACGAAAGGGCAACATGTTCCGAGAGCAAGTAAGGCACGAATAAAAGAGGGAAGCTAGCACGAACGCCATCCCAGAGTTCCTTACGACTGCAGCTGTTCCATGCATGGTATAGAAAACACTGCGAATTTTTATTATTTTTTTCATGTAAAAATAAGGATCTGTTTATACTTCTGGAAAGGAAGTTTAGTCATGTCTTTAGTGCAAGGGAAACTAGAAGAAAATTTTCTTGAGATAAATATCAGTTAGGTTCTCCGTATGACACTTTGTGCTCTAACCATATACAATCCTGTTTCATTTGGAGTAATAATGATCAACAATGTATTAGTATCAGGAATAGAAAAAAAATAATATACAATATACTGTTTGTAAACTTTTTTTTTTATTGAGACTCCCAAATTTCCGTTTCCCTTATAATCCCTTTAAAACACCATGAAAACTCATCACAAGAATTATATATATTTTTTTAACTCGGCATAGATGATACTCATGAATATGTATGGTGTATGCAGAACCATTAAATTTTATTCATACTTACCACACCTCTGCTTCCAGTGATGTCGCCCATACATACACAACATGCACAGGGTGAGTGCGCGCGCGCACACACACACACACACACACACACACACACACACACACACACACACACACACACACACACACACACATGTGCATGCATGCACACACACACACATACACACACACACACACACACACACACACACACACACACACACACACACACACACACACACACACACACACACACACACACACACACACACACACACACACACACACACACACACACACACACACACACACACACACACACACACACACACACACACACACACACACACACACACACACACACACACACACACACACACACACACACACACACACACACACACACACACACACACACACACACACACACACACACACACACACACACACACACACACACACACACACACACACACACACACACACACACACACACACACACACACACACACACACACACGGCTGAGGCTCAAGATTGACACAAATTCTCCCTGAGTATTTTTTGGTTTCTTCCCTTCGCTTCCTCCCGCTACTCACTCGAGGGGGAACGTCACGATTTTTAAATTTCATGCTGAATTTTAGTTATATTTCTTTTAAGATTATAGTTTTCTGTAATGGCTTCATATATATATATATATATATATATATATATATATATATATATATATATATATATATATATATATATATATATATATATATATATATATATATATATATATATATATATATATATATATATATATATATATATATATATATATATATATATATATATATATATATATATATATATATATATATATATATATATATATATATATATATATATATATATATATATATATATATATATATATATATATATATATATATATATATATATATATATATATATATATATATATATATATATATATATATATATATATATATATATATATATATATATATATATATATATATATATATATATATATATATATATATATATATATATATATAGTGTTAATAGTAATAGTAGTAGTAGTAGTAAAATCTTTTGCTGTTGTCCTATTGTTGTTGCAGTTGTTGCTGTTCTTGTTGTTGTTTGTTGCAATTACTGTTATTATTATTATTATTATTATTATTATTATTATTATTATTATTATTATTATTATTATTGTTATTATTATTATTATTATTATTATTATTATTATTATTATTATTATTATTATTATTATTATTATTATTATTATCATCATCATCGTCATTATTATTATTATTATCATGGTTGTTGTTCTTATTCCTACTACTACTACTACTACTACTACTACTACTACTACTACTACTACTACTACTACTACTACTACTACTACTACTACTACTACTACTACTACTATACGGTTGATGGTGTTGTTGTTGTTGATATTATTGATGGTGACGGTGATGGTGATGGTAATAATGGGATTGTGTTAGTGGTGGTGGTTGTATTGCTATCTCTTGCATGCCATTTCATTCCTCATTCTTTTACATGGTGAATGCTATAGTAAATGATGCAGTTATATAAGTTTCATTTGACCGTGGGTATGTATTACAGTTTCCATTATTATGAATATCTGCGAAGTGTATAAAAATATATTACCACTTTGTTGTTGGAAGCGAGGACAGAAAGGAAGGCAGCGCTGTTCGCGGCTCTGTAGTGGATTGACACTGTAAGGGACTCTGTTCACGCGACGGAGGAGAGAGCAATGTCACTTTTTAACACTGGGTGTACAGAGAGGCCACCGCAGGTATATCCAATGGCACTAATGGCACGAGGTGTTGTCACTGAGGTTCCACTGTGTTGGCACTTAGGGAAGGTGTGAGGATAGCGTGCCAGGGCGTCACTGACACACACAGTGTTTGCAAGCTGACTGTGCTCCCCTAAACAAGCAGGAGGCGAGTGTTGAGGCAGTGTCACCCCTCAGTGCGTGCTGCGACTCCCCTCACCCTCGCTCGCCGTCCCCTCCCCAGCACTCCGCCGGCCCTCGTCCACTCTGATTACCAGCGATTACACTCAGCACACGAGCAGGGGTGCTGGTCGAGGGCCAGGCACACCCCACGTGCACCCTACTGCACCAGGCACAACGTTCAGGCACTGTCACCCTCTCTCCGTTCCCGTCTCTACTCTCCTCCCCTCTTCTGCCTGGACGCTCGTTTGCCGATGTAGCTGTTCTCCCTTTCCTCACTCTCTCATACACTCTCTTCCACTGCTACTCCTGCTGGCGATGTAGGGACGGCGGAGGGCAGGATGTACGTCTGACCACTCCATGTATTCCACTGACCAGCCCAGCAGCTGAACAGTGTGCCTTGGCTTGGGCACCAACACCCTTCAATGGTCACTATGGTACTCACAAAGCAACCCTCCTCCCGCATGACGGCAGCCGCCACTTTTTTTCCTATCAGCTTTTATTCATAGAGTGTGAAGACTGGCGGCGGCCGTGGTGAAGGCAACGGCTGGCCGCCAGCAGCAGCAGCAACAGCTTGAATTTGGTTGTCGAGATGTCCCTCGTGTAGTCACCGCCACTCATCTTTTCAAGCTCGCACAAAAGTACTCTTCTCATTACGAGGTCATTTACATCGTCACTAGCCGTTTGCAAACACCTCGGGCGCGGTTGAGTCCGAATCAGAGTACCTAAAGCCAGACCCAGAGTGAGGCTGCAGTGTGGTGGAGAGTGGGGAGTTTTCACTATATCGACTGACCATTCACTCCCTGGTTCCTCCCTACCCTGTCCCTCCCTGTCCATCACTTCCCTCCATCCCTTTCTCTCCAGCCTCGTCAACCTTGAATCTTCATTCACTTTGTTGATCTTTCAGTTGCCCTTGCATTTATTCTTTCTGTATGAAAGAGAGAGAGAGAGAGAGAGAGAGAGAGAGAGAGAGAGAGAGAGAGAGAGAGAGAGAGAGAATGAGAGAGAATGTACAGACTGTTGAGAGATATGATATTCTTTTGTGTCAAAATCCATATCAATCCATCCAACACACACACACACACACACACACACACACACACACACACACACACACACACACACACACACACACACACACACACACACACACACACACACACACACACACCGCGTAGTGTAGTGGTTAACACGCTCGATTCACAATCGAGAGGGCAGGGTTCGAGTCCCGGTAAGCGGCGAGGCAAATGGGCAAGCCTCTTAATGTGTGGCCCCTATTCACCTAGCAGTAAATAGGTACGGGATGTAACTCGAGAGGTTGTGGCCTCGCTTTCCCGGTGTGTGATGTGTGTTGATGTGGTCTCAGTCCTACCCGAAGATCGGTCTATGAGCTCTGAGCTCGCTTCGTAATGGGGAAGACTGGCTGGGTGACCAGCAGGCGACCGAGGTGAATTACACACACACACACACACACACACACACGCCCGGTAGCTCAGTGGTTAGAGCACTGGCTTCACAAGCCAGAGGACCGGGGTTCGATTCCCCGGCAGGGTGGAGATATTTGGGTGTGTCTCCTTTCACGTGTAGCCCCTGTTCACCTAGCAGTGAGTAGGTACGGGATGTAAATCGAGGAGTTGTGACCTTGTTGTCCAGGTGTGTGGTGTGTGCCTGGTCTCAGGCCTATCCGAAGATCGGAAATAATGAGCTCTGAGCTCGTTGCGTAGGGTAACGTCTGGCTGTCTCGTCAGAGACTGCAGCAGATCAAACAGTGAAACACACACACACACACACACACACACACACACACACACACACACACACACACGTAGTGTAATGGTTAGCACGCTCGACTCACAATCGAGAGGCCCGGTTTCGAGTCCCGGTAAGCGGCGAGGCAAATGGGCAAGCCTCTTAATGTGTGGCCCCTGTTTACCTAGCAGTAAATAGGTACGGGATGTAACACGAGGCGTTGTGGCCTCGCTTTCCCGTAGTGTGTTGTGTGTTGATGTGGTCTCAGTCCTACCCGAAGATCGGTCTATGAGCTCTGAGCTCGCTCCGTAATGGGAAAGACTGGCTGGGTGACCAGCAGACGACCGAGGTGAATTACACACACACACACACACACACACACACACACACACACACACACACACACACACACACACACACACACACACACACACACGCATCATGCTTAGGGATGAATGAAAACGAACAGACTTGTATCTTCGAAACCTTTTTTTTCTATAAACTTTCTCTCTCTCTCTCTCTCTCTCTCTCTCTCTCTCTCTCTCTCTCTCTCTCTCTCTCTCTCTCTCTCTCTCTCTCTCTCTCTCTCTCTCTCTCTCTCTCTCTTGTAGTGTCTATTCTTTATCCCTGCCTCCCTTACCACCTCCCTTCTTCGTACTGCTGCCGCCTCTTTCTGGCTTTTCCCACCGTTAAATATTAGTCTACTGGCGGGGGAAAAACGAGGTAGTTGCAAACAAGTGGAGTCAGGGGTCAAGGTGAGGAAAGGGAGGCACGGAGGGAAGGAGGTAGTAAGAGAAGGGAGACTGAAAGGATAAATTCTCTCTCTCTCTCTCTCTCTCTCTCTCTCTCTCTCTCTCTCTCTCTCTCTCTCTCTCTCGCCTGCGCACGCTATAAAAAAGAGAAAAGCATCGTTAGCAGAAAGAGTACCTGGTGTTACTGGAGGCAAGTGACTTTCAGAACCCTGCCTCTCCTTCTGCAGCCACCACAGGAGTAAATATCACGAGGCAGTGGGCCAGTGGCTTCATAAATTGATATAGTGGACGCAGGCCGGGCGAGAGAAGGGAGGGGAGGTTTGGCGAATTGAAAGAAATGGAAGATCAAGTGGAGAAAAAGGGAGAGGGGAGGCGAGAGGGAAAAGTTAGTTGGGGGAGGAAAGAGAGAAAATGGCCCTGTGGTGGAAGGGAAAATTAGAGTACAGTGGTAGTGGGGACAAGTTTGCGGGATGGAGGAGGGGCGGGGATGGAGGAAGGTAATAGTGTGATAGGAAGAGGAGTAAAAATGAAGGAGAAACACGAGAGGGGATCTAGGAAAAAAAGCTTGTTTAAGTAAATATAGAGTGAGAGAGACAGGGTGGCGGAAAAAAAGGTAGGAATAGTAAACTAAAGGAAAAAAAAAAGTTCGAAACAGAAAGGAGAAAGAGGGAGAAGAACAGAAGGATGAGTTAAGTGGAGGAGGAAGAAGAGGAAGAAGAGGATTGACTAGGGAGAGTTTGTGGGGAGGGGGAATGAGAGGAAATCCACACCACTTTGAAATTATGATGACCAACTTTTTTACTCTCTCTCTCTCTCTCTCTCTCTCTCTCTCTCTCTCTCTCTCTCTCTCTCTCTCTCTCTCTCTCTCTCTCTCTCTCTCTGGACTATTGCATATGAGCAGCTTTGCATTACCTCCTCAAACTTCTTCTTTGCCTCCTTCCTTCCTTCCTTCCTCCCTTCCTTCCTTTCTTCCTTCCTTCCTTCCTTCCTTCCTTCCTTCCTTCCTTCCTTCCTTCCTTCCTTCCTTCCTTCCTTCCTTCCTTCCTTCCTTCCTTCCTTCCTTCCTTCCTTCCTTCCTTCCTTCCTTCTCGTCACGTCCAGACTTACCATGTTCTGCTCTCCATCTTGCCTCTTCCCGTACTCGCTGCATATGAAATGATGCCTCTCAATTCATTAATGTTTGCTCGTACTCATTTCCTGATCCATATATTTTGCATGCACTGGAGTTTCCTTTTTTTCCTCAGTATCCTTCACTTTCTAAAGCACGTCAAGGGAACAGGATAGTAGTGCTGTATCTTATATTCGTAAAGTCTCTCTCTCTCTCTCTCTCTCTCTCTCTCTCTCTCTCTCTCTCTCTCTCTCTCTCTCTCTCTCTCTCTCTCTCTCTCTCTCTCTCTCTCTCTCTCTCTCTCTCTCTCTCTCTCTCTCTCTCTCTCTCTCTCTCTCTCTTATGAATGAAAGTGAAATATTTACCGCGTGATGACGAGTGTTTGCGCGCCGCGTGTGAAGCTCCGTGGTCCCCATGGCGATTTTTACTACAATGATAATTAGTTGTTGCTCTCAGCTTAAAGGGGAAGCATCAGTGTGTCGGTGTTTTATCATCCATGCTGTTCTTGTGTGTGTGTGTGTGTGTGTGTGTGTGTGTGTGTGTGTGTGTGTGTGTGTGTGTGTGTGTGTGTGTGTGTGTGTGTCTGTGTCTGTGTCTGTTTAGGCGGTCCAAAGCGTATTACTGCAGCATGACAGAGAATGTACGCAGTTGCTTCTCCTTCCTTCAGACTCTGCCCTGCCCAGTGAGGGATCCCTGTCTTGTTCTCTCTCTCTCTCTCTCTCTCTCTCTCTCTCTCTCTCTCTCTCTCTCTCTCTCTCTCTCTCTCTCTCTCTCTCTCTCTCTCTCTCTCTCTCTCTCTCTCTCTCCTTTCGTTTGCCGTAATTGTGTTTTGAGAAAATCTTTGCTGTGCGGGAAAATGAGTGTAGAATGATACAGTAAAAATGGAAAGGAATCCCGTAGAGTTTCTGATACTTTTAGTTTATTTTCTTAAAATGACAATACGAGTTCTTTCTTGTGATGTAAGTTGTGATGGGGATGGAAATGAGGAGGGAACTTATTAGAAGAGTCATAGTAACTCGAAATTATTTTTAAACTTAGATGTTATTTCTTGAACACTTTGTATATATATATATATATATATATATATATATATATATATATATATATATATATATATATATATATATATATATATATATATATTGTGAAATGACGAGTGACAGTATTTAGCCAAGTAATCGTAGCATCTAGATATACAATGGTAGTTGGGCTGGGAGGTCCAGGTGAGTGCCTCATTATTGATTATTGACATCGTAATGAGACAGGTGGAGCGCTATCTGTGTCATCACACCTGGGCCGCTGCTGCCCTTCGCTACGCCAAGAAAACTCGCCCCACCATGCCTACCACCTGACATATTTTGATGGATAATTAAGGTGTCATATGCAGGTGTACATACTGATATTATTCCAAAATTATTCGGTAACGTTATGGTTGTGTGATGTACGTAATTTATTTATAATTTAGTCTGTACCGTCGGTAACATGTTTATGATGGCATAATTATCAAATTCATGCTGCATTTGTTGCATTATTGTACATACATTTAATTACCTAACTGTCGAAGACGTACTCGCTTTTCCACTTTGGCAACGTTTTTTTTCTTCTCTGATACTATAATATTCCTAAGCGTCAAATCAAAGTCATTGGTGATATGATTGAAAACTGAATTACTTTTAATATTGTTGCTCCATCATCTGAGCTCCGCCGCAGCACACCATTGCTGACAGTAAAACGGAGTGCACAGTTGTTTGATGAATTGAGTCACCCCTTAACTTTGTAACATTCTTGTTTAAGAAGCGAAAGTGAATTGCTGGTGCTGCTATTGTGACATTTGATTTATTTTTCTTTGTCTCCTTCGAAGTCTGCAGTGTTTCGTCCTGTTTGCGCCAGAAGCTCTCAGAGTTGTCATTTTTTATATACACAATGGAGCTTCCAGCGTACCATCCTGTGTGTTGCAATGTAAACGATTTACTTCGCTCCATTTACAGTACAGAGTTCAGGGTTATTATATATTTGCTTCACCATTTCGATTTTTTTTCTTTGGTAAATATGTTACAGCTTCTAGTGAGTCAGCATGTTTGTCTCAAGCTCTCTCAGCGTCATTAATTTTAGCGTAAAAGTTCCTGGACAGCTTTGAGAGTAGTAATAGGCTAAGCGGTAAGACTCATCTGGCGTAAGCTGCTTCTGTGAGCCAGCCGCGGCCTCCACCCCACACTCACCGGTGCGTCAAGTAGTCAATATTCTTAATATGAAAGCTTCTTATCACTAATTAGAGATAGGGCCGGACAGGTGCTGGACTACATAACAAGCACAAAGCCTTGCTAATGACCGCTTCCTACACGGCACGCCACCTGCCACAGCCACAGCCCTCCTGCATCATCCACCTGCCACAGCCCGTCCACATCCTCTACCTGAAAGCCTCCTGCCACAAACGCAGCTTTTTTCCATCCCCCCCCCATCTGCCACAACCTTCCACACCCTCCACATCCACAGCACCTGCCGCAGCTACAACACTCTCCTACCCTCCACCACCCACACTTTCAATACCACCAGCCACAGCTTCTCACACCTTCAATGCCATCTTTCACAGTTTCCCACACCAAGATCTGTCACATCCCTCCCTTCATTGTCATAGCCCTTTCACACGCTTAACAACCAGTCACAGCACTATGAAACCTCACTTCCACTTACCACAGCCTCTCACATTCTCAGTATCACCATTTTACTACCTCATCCATATACTTTAACTCTTGTCTCTAGACTCGTATTTTTTTTGCTATAATTTACAGTTTTCTTTTACTTGTTATTGCCGTGAAATAGAGATATAAATAGACTATAGATTTTTAGAATACTTATTTATGTACAGTGTCTATTCTGATGATTTTAATGTTTACTGTACAATGAGTTTTTTTTTTTTTTTGTAAAGTCATTCCTTTTTTTTTATAGCGTTTCTATTTGATGTTCTTTGTTGTTTATTCCTCACTTAATTGCGGTCTGTCTGTGAAAATTCCTTCTTCTTTCAAGGATAGGATATTATCTCTTTGCTGTTGTTCGGAATTATATTTTCTTTCGCTGTAGAAAAAGACAAGAAATGACAATAATTACCACGATATAGAAGGACTTGAAGTGTGTCTGTTTCATCTTTTATTATATTTCTTGCTCACTCGTACACCCTCGCCCTCTCTCTCTCTCTCTCTCTCTCTCTCTCTCTCTCTCTCTCTCTCTCTCTCTCTCTCTCTCTCTCTCTCTCTCTCTCTCTCTCTCTCTCTCTCTCTCTCTCTCTCTCTCTCTCTCTCTCTCTCTCTCTCTCTCTCTCTCTCTCTCTCTCTCTCTCTCTCTCTCTCTCTCTCTCACACACACACACACACACACACACACACACACACACACACACACACACACACACACACACACACACCCTAGGCCCTCCTTACCCATCCTATCCCTTTCTTTATTCCCTTTAATCCTGACTGGTGATTTCTTTTCATCTCCACCACCAACAAAACAGTCACTATCACACTAAGTAAGAGAATGATTACCTTGTGTGTGTGTGTGTGTGTGTGTGTGTTTGTTTGTATTGCGGCTTAATGATGTCCGACCGTCCCCAGCGCTGGACTCCAAGAGGCGGGGTGATCAGTGTGTCTGTTTTGTCCTCTGGCAGCTGATCCTCCGTTAATTCTCTCCCCCTATATGACCTGATTGCTCATTTTCTCATCTTAGGCCCGTCTGTTAGTCCTGCTCCTCTGTCTCACCAACCCCCCTCTTCCTCCTTCCCCTCCTCCTCCTCTCCTCTCCTCTCCTCCTCTCCTCTCCATACCTGTCATCTCTTCTCCTCCTCCTCCTCCTCCTCCTCCTCCTCCTCCTGCGTGTACTCGTCTCGTAGCTTTAAGAAATGTAAGGGAAAAGAAAACGTACAAATGTAAAAATTAGAAATGGGAAGTAAAGTAGAAAAAAGAAAAATGAAACAAAGCACAAGATAACCAATTAATTTTTCTTCTTTTTTCTTCTCCCCATCCGCCTTCTCCTCTCATCTTTCTCTTCTTTCTCCTCCTCCACCACCACCACCACCTCCTCCTCGTTCTCCTCCTCCTCCTCCTCCTCCTCCTCCTCCTCCTCCTCCTCCTCCTCCTCCTCCTCCTCCTCCTCCTCCTCCTCCTCCTCCTCTTTCAGTGCCTTCTCATCACCACCCTTGTCTTTCGACGTAGTATAATTCTTTTTTAGTATGATTTGCATCGCTTCTCACGTGCAGCGGAGTAAACGATGCAGCTTGTGACTGCACGATGCAACATTTATTGTGTAAAGTTGTTTGAGGGTGAAAGAAAAAAGAATTGTGCACTGCAAGCTCTATAAGTCGCATTGAGAACTTACCAATATTACTTTCATGCCTTACACACACACACACACACACACACACACACACACACACACACACACACACACACACACACACACACACACACACACACACAGACACACACACACACACACACACACACACACACACACACACACACACACACACACACACACACACACACACACACACACACACACACAGACAGACAGACACACACACACACACACACACACACACACACACACACACACACACACACACACACACACACACACACACACACACACACACACACACACACACACACACACACACACACACACACACACACACACACACACACACACACACACACACACACACACACACACACACACACACACACACACACACACACACACACACACAGACAGACACACAGACACACACACACACACACACACACACACACACACACACACACACACACACACACACACACACACACACACACACACACACACACACACTCACTCACTCACTCACTCACTCTCTCACTCACTCTCTCTCTCTCTCTCTCTCTCTCTCTCTCTCTCT
>NC_059302.1:5540924-5545924 GCF_017591435.1 Portunus trituberculatus | reverse complement strand
AGGAAGAGGAGGAAGAGGAGAGAGGAGGGGCTCAACAGGTGGCTGTGGGCATGCAGGGAGAAGCGACACGGGCCATTATACTACCTAATTACAGGTCAGCCCGGAGCGGCACGTGTGGGGAGTGTCCGTCTGCCTTGCTGGGATGGCTGTCACCCTTTTATTGTGGGTTTTATGCCTTGTAGTGTGTGTGTGTGTGTGTGTGTGTGTGTGTGTGTGTGTGTGTGTGTGTGTGTGTGTGTGTGTGTGTGTGTGTGTCTATCTGTCTGTGTGTGTGTGTGTGTGTGTGTGTGTGTGTGTGTGTGTGTGTGTGTGTGTGTGTGTGTGTGTGTGTGTCTGTCTATCTGTGTGTGTGTGTGTGTGTGTGTGTGTGTGTGTGTGTGTGTCTGTCTATCTGTCTGTGTGTGTGTGTGTGTGTGTGTGTGTGTGTGTGTGTGTGTGGTGTCTCTCTCTCTGTCTCTGTCTGTGTGTGTGTGTGTGTGTGTGTGTGTGTGTGTGTGTGTGTGTGTGTGTGTGTGTGTGTGTGTGTGTGTGTGTGTGTGTCTGTGTGTCTGTGTGTGTGTGTGTGTGTGTGTGTGTGTGTGTGTGTGTGTGTGTATGTGTCTGTGTGTGTGTGTGTGTGTGTGTGTGTGTGTGTGTGTGTGTGTGTGTGTGTGTGTGTGTGTGTGTGTGTGTGTGTGTGTAAGGACAGGTGAACGTTTTATTTCTCATTTCTGTTTTTGTCTCTAGTTTTCCTCTTTTGATTTTGTGTCTGTTTGTCTGCTGCTCTCTCTCTCTCTCTCTCTCTCTCTCTCTCTCTCTCTCTCTCTCTCTCTCTCTCTCTCTCTCTCTCTCTCTCTCTCTCTCTCTCTCTCTCTCTCTCTCTCTCTCTCTCTCTCTCTCTCTCTCCAGGGTCAAGGTAGAAATAATCCGGTACCACTATTTGTCGGTGTCTTCAGCAATATTTGATGCCCTGTTGCGCTCCCCTGAGACTTCTCTGATCCACGTGACTACACATTTCATTTCACGCCGGGGGCAGAATTGAGGTCGCTAATTTTTGGAACGGGAGGAAAAAATAACAAGCAAACAAGTCAGTTTTGCAATGAGTATTTGTTAAGCATAAGTGATTGTGCCACGATGATTATGTAGTGTTGAAGGAAGGAATTTTGATTATGTTTAGTACTTTACTGAAGGATAAGTAATTCAAAAAGTATTTCAGGATAATTTTACAAATAATAGTTTTTTTTTTCCTTTCCTTAAGGTATTCCTTTTGTTGGGTTAGTGATTGTGACTTATTTTATTTATTTGTATCTTTGTCTTCCAAATCGTGTTCATTTACATAAACATGAATCTATTTGTCTTAATTAGATTTTGATATCAATTACATTTTTTTTCCAAGCAACAAGTTTTGGAAGGCATTATATTCATGGCTACATTGATTTCGAATATTCTATAAGGATGAAAAAGAGAAAATCTGAGAACTTTACATCCAATGGGTGGTCGGAGGGCAGAACCAAACACGTGCTGCTGGGGATCAGGGAAAAAAAATGCCAGGTGTGTTTTTTCTGACCTTTCTTTTTATTTATATGGAGGGTAGTATAGGTGTTATCTCGCAGGGGGATCTGCGGGTGGCCGGGGCAATAATGGCGGGAGGTGAGGGTCAGGAGACTAGGCAGGTTGGCCGGCTAATTGGTCCTGTAAAACGATAAGTATCTTGGAGGGAGTGTGGTCGTTGAGATTTACTACGGTCTGGCTACACTTTGCAGGTGACTCTCACGCCCACGTAACACAGGACCGCCCATAAACCACACGCCCTTTCCGCCAAACATCACTCCTTTTTTTTCCTCCTTGTTGCCTTCTTTTGAGGTTTTCTACTTGAATTCCTTGAGGTATTTATAGGTGTTTCCTCTTTCTTTCTTCAAGTTTGTCCTTCACGTATGTCCTCAAGGTTTTTCTCTAGGTATTTCTATGGTTTCCATCATATTTCTCCCTTAGGCATCTCCTTCTGGCATGTCTTTCACCTTTCTACTTCAGATATTTCTCCAGGTATCTCTTGAAGTGTCTTTGCCAGACACCTATAAGTGTCTCCTTCAGTTTTTTACTTTTTTTTCATCCAGGTTTCTCCTTCATGTACTTCAGAATGTCTGCTTCATGCTTCCCCTTCAGGTACCTTTATTTCCCCAGGGATCTCCTCTGGGTGTTCTGCAGGCGTTCCCTCGTTGTGTCCGCAGTTATCATCCCTCCACCTGATATTACCTGCTTGTACACAACGAAATTCTGCCATTTTTTCTGCTGTTTGGGAAGCTTCAATATTCGAGGTGTGGTCAGCAACGGAGGAGGAAGCTGCCTGCAGGATTTTTTGGGAAAAAAAAAGGATGTGTAATGAGCATTTGGGTCTCTTGTCACGATCCAGTATGCGAACAGGGAATGTTTCCTCTTGTGGCTTTGGCTGTACAAGCGTCACAAAAGAGAAGAGAGAAACAAAAAAGGAGAGGGAAAGGTACGAGTATTTTGGATGTCACTTTTTTTTTTCGTTTTCCTGTCCAGGCTTGACACGGTGACGTAGGTTTGGTTTTTGCTTTTCCTGGGGTATATTTGGTTTGCTTGTTCTTTCTTTTGTCCTCTCTCTCTCTCTCTCTCTCTCTCTCTCTCTCTCTCTCTCTCTCTCTCTCTCTCTCTCTCTCTCTCTCTCTCTCTCTCTCTCTCTCTCTCTCTCTCTCTCTCTCTTTTACACCTCTGCCCTTGTCACGGTGGTCTTCATCGAGTTTAGAAGACATTTAAGAGGCAACTATTGGTCGAGTCTTACTTTTATGTTGTTTTATGAGCGAGGCAGGTGACCGGTGTTGGTAAAAATTTATAGTAACGTTCACCTTTATGGAGTAATTAAAATCCATTTATGTATCTCCCTCCGTCGTTTACCTGCATCCATAAAAATGTTTGGTGCATCGCTATCAGCCTTGGATGTGTCTTGCTGTATTTTCCTTTGAGTGGGAAGGCTGACTCACGTGGCTCTTTCTGTACGGGAGGTATTGCTCCTATTACTTTCGAAAAATAACACCGCAGCTCACAAGTAAAGGGTATTAAAGGGAACAAAAGGAAAAGAGGGTGAGACACAAGAGAACCGATAACAAAGAGAGGAAAAGGAGAAAGGAAAGATGAGAGAAAGAGAGGAAACGACAAGAAAAGCGGAGAAAGGTTGGCAGGCAAAGAGTGGCCAGCCTGACTGTTGCATCGCTAAATTCAGGCAACAAAGGCTCGCTGGAAAACGTGGTTGTTTATCCGTGCAGTAACGTCGCCTCGCCGCCCACGCTGAACAAAAGCTTTATATTAGATCTGAAGGACGGAGGAAGCTACACCATTTACTGTTTTCTCATAAAAAAAGAAAACAAACCTCCCTGTGATTTTTTATTGGAATTCGTGTTTAGTGTGCAATTTGTGATCTTCATGCATCGTTTATAGAGCGTCACTTTGCACACATCATTTCATCGTCTAGACTTGTCACCATCTCGCTCGCTGCTCCGCCTTCCTCGGGCGACGTCACCCCTTGATTCCTCTGTATCTCAGCTATTAAGACGATTTCTTTGCACCCAAGCATCATCTTCCTATACCCTAAAGACCACTGACCTGTATATGTGCTACAATTGTGATGCCTGAAGTCCCTCATTGCCCCCTAAAGGTCATCGGATCGGACACCTTGTAAGGCTCGCCGATCTCTCGCTTCAACACCTCGCCTAATGAAAGGTCTAGCGCGGCGCAAAGAACGGTGGGAATGGAGTAATTAACCAGTAACTCGTCATTACCGGAGGGCAATAAAAACGCGAACAAATTGAGCCATATCCTCGATAGCTCCCGGCATGCACTGGCGCCCAGAATCAATGGGGGAAATTACGTCTTATTTCTTCTGGCAGATTCACATGGTAGTTAACGTATGACGGATGTGTCTTGGCCCCTTTCAAGGCGGGAACACGAGAGGCTGGACGGCAGGATGTTATGAGTCTTTTTCATTAGCGACCCAAAGGTGAAATTACGTATGATAGGCAGTGGGTCTTGCGACTTTTAGTTAGTAGGGAGGTGATGGGCGCTGCTCCTGCGTGAACCTGGCCAGTTTGTTACTATGTTTTTTGCTGTCTTCTATTCAAGAGGGTGATTACAGGCTATAAGTCATTTTGGTAAGTAGTTTCTCTTTGACTTGCAAACGCTTTCTTCCAGTGAACTATTTCACCCTTTTCATCCAATACTTTTTATCTGCTTGCCTCGGTAGCGACCGTATTTCAGCCACTGTGCTTTGTGCTTTTATAGCGCATAATCTACTCCTTATTAAGTTAAAGTCCTCGCTGATTTCTCTTCGTAACCCACCGTACCTGTTCCGCAACCATATTTGCACATGTACTCTCCCTCCCTTCCTTCCTCCTCTCTTCCCTCCCTCCCTGCCTCGGACACCCTGTTGGGGAAATGACAGACGAGGTGCTAATTAGAGTCATTATAAAGTATTGCGTTTTTCCCCTTCCACGCTCACCACCTGGCCGGCGCCTCCCCCAAGGGCCTGCAGGGCGCCGCACAGCTCACCTTTCCCTGTTACTCGGTTCCGGGCAGCGAGGCGGAAAGGATTTGTTGCCTTATTATGGGTTTGCTTAATGTGAGGGTTTTGGACTGGACTTTCTCTCTCTCTCTCTCTCTCTCTCTCTCTCTCTCTCTCTCTCTCTCTCTCTCTCTCTCTCTCTCTCTCTCTCTCTCTCTCTCTCTCTCTCTCTCTCTCTCTCTCTCTCTCTCTCTCTCTCTCTCTCTCTCTCTCTCTCTCTCTCTCTCTCTCTCTCTCTCTCTCTCTCTCTCTCTCTCTCTCTCTCTCTCTCTCTCTCTCTCTCTCTCTCTCTCTCTCTCTCTCTCTCTCTCTCTCTCTCTCTCTCTCTCTCTCTCTCTCTCTCTCTGTCTCTCTCTCTCTCTCTCTCTCTCTCTCTTTCTCTCTCTCTCTCTCTCTCTCTCTCTCTCTCTCTCTCTCTCTCTCTCTCTCTCTCTCTCTCTCTCTC
>NC_059302.1:5533424-5535924 GCF_017591435.1 Portunus trituberculatus | reverse complement strand
AGAGAGAGAGAGAGAGAGAGAGAGAGAGAGAGAGAGAGAGAGAGAGAGACAGACAGACAGACAGACAGACAGACAGACAGACAGACAGACAGACAGACAGACAGACATACAGACAGACTGACAGACACAGAAATAGGGAGAAAAAAGATGAACATCATCGGGAGATTATCTGTCGCTCCCTAGTTATATGCTGCGAAATCCTCTCTCTCTCTCTCTCTCTCTCTCTCTCTCTCTCTCTCTCTCTCTCTCTCTCTCTCTCTCTCTCTCTCTCTCTCTCTCTCTCTCTCTCTCTCTCTCTCTCTCTCTCTCTCTGCGTCTGTCCTTCCCTATACCTGCCCGTTCGTACCCTACCCCGCTCTGATAAATAGTAGGGACCCAAAGCAAGAGGTAACTAAACCCTCGCCACCTGACACGCCAATATTAATAATTTTTGTACGTCCTCGCTCCTGGAACACGCCGGACGATAACTGCTTCGGTGTTCTTTACCTTCAAACGATGGTCAGGAAGCGCTGGACGGCGGCGGATTTATTTTCGACCAGCTCCGGGTTGCAGCTGCATTGTTAGCGTCTCTTTGTGAGCGGGAGCAGAGTGTCGCTAGCTTTTGTTGGTTCTCTTTTGTCACTTCTCTCCGCGCCGCGCCGAGAGAGCGCCTCGTCCTTACGGGATTTTCATGTGAGGCAGATGCAAAACCTCCTCATTTTAGCGGTAGTGTCAAGATTCCGTCCAGTGTTTGTGTGCGTACGTAGTGTTGTTGATGGTAGCAGTAGTAGTAGTAGTAGTAGTAGTAGTAGTAGTGTAGTGAATGTGATTGTAGTGGTGGTTATATTAGCAGTGGTAGTGATAGTAGTAATAGTAATGATAAATTTGTTTTTATGTTATTATCATTATTATCAACCCAAATATCCTAGCATTGATAGCACTATAACTAAACTTACAGAACAACAACAACAACAACAACAACAACCAATACTTTCTTCATACTTTTCTCTCCCCTTCAGTTTGCTTTCTTCATTGCGATGTAACTCACTCACGAGTTTACGTAATGGGAATAATGAACACCCATAAAATGGTACCTCGGAAAACCAATACAGGTCATGACAACTTGAATACGCCATTAAGTGCAGGAAAATTAGTGACAAATCCTCAGTGAGGGGGAATGTGGTCCGCTTCGTTAATGTAGTATGCTGTGTTGTTTTACCACAGCACGGAGGCACCTGGCGGCTGGCGGCGCATCCCGTGCTTCCTGGCGGTGCTCCGATGGGGCGTGCAGGAAGCGTTGTTTGGATTAGCTTGACTTGGATTTGTGTATGCAGGTCAGGGGGCCAGTGGTGGTGGTTGTGGTGGTGGTGGTGGTGGTGGTGCTGCTGCTGCTGCTGGACGCGGTGAATGGGGAGAGGGAGGGAATGGGAAAGGCGAGATGCAGTGAGTCACCGTGGGGGAACGAAAGGGGGAGAGGAAGGGGACCCTCCAGCCCTCCGGTTGCAACACTGCATATCAGGGAGATAAAAAAAATCACTCCCCTCTAAAAGTTCCCCTCTTAGGCCGGTCATTTTGCCAACCCTTTTTAGGGAGAGGGAGAAAGAGAGAGAGAGAGTGAGAGAAGGGGGTTCGGGTGTATGCAATGCAGCTCATAACCAGATGCTCGATAATTTTTCTCCATTCTCATCATCAGCGGCTTCTATTTAAAGCTGCAACGAAAACGAAATCACGTTTTTGATTCTGTAATATCATGTAATGCACGAACTTTATGACTGGAGCATCGTGTACTTAGACTAGTGCAGCTTTGTGGTGTTTATGCGATGCCAGTGTTGTGGCAAGAGTTTTCTAATTTTATGCAGTGATCCAGTCTTACGGATATGCACCAAGGGGAGACTTTTATCGAACTGCGCCTGCCAGCATCACCTTTATCTTGACAACAGCATGGCAACGGTGCTCGCAATACACCAACCTTCAAAAACTGTATTTTCAACTGTTAGCTTAAAGAAAATCAAAGAAAGATGCGTGATAATTCATGTACAGTAATTATCCGCAGCTTAGGGTGGCGGGAGGCGATGGCGGCAGACTGCAGGTGAAAGATTGTGGAAATGGACGGAGGAGTGAGACACAGGGCGGAAGGCGCGTGTCGCCCACCCTGTCATTGGCAGCTGTGCAGAGGTGGGTTTCTTTTAATATGCCCTTCACATGAGCATAGCATCTTTTATTACCGGTTAGCGCCCGGCCTACATCACAAGTCCTTTATATCTACTTCTTAGCCGCCTCATTCTGGACCTGCTTCCCATATCTCCTGCCTTTTCTGTTTCACTCGCTATAAATACGGCCACTGCCGCCACCAGCTCACAAAACTGTCCTTCCTGTGAGGTACGTAGTTATGAGCCAAGTGCACCTTTGATATGGAAGGTGTGACGAGCGTTCATTTCCCGCTTCATTAAGGAAAAGTAGATCTTCCCGCCGGAGATTAGCTTAGTCCTTATCTCGATCCGGACTCGTAAGGACCTGCATA
>NC_059302.1:5520924-5528424 GCF_017591435.1 Portunus trituberculatus | reverse complement strand
CCATTCCTCTAGGCAGGACATCAGAGAAGGCTGGCTGTTTCCAAATTGGGATCACACTCTCACTTGCTTTGTGAGAGGAAAAGAATATTGTTTGTGATATGGAAAGAAAGTGAGTGAGCAGCTTCTCTTCAGGATTGTTGTTTGTCACATTGAGGGAACTCCTCTGCACCAGCTAGTGGAGGACGCGGCCATGAAAATATCGTAATGGGCAATACGCTTTCATTAAGGTTTTTTTCCGGCGCGACAAAGAAGCTCAAAGAGGAACACGAGACAGGTTTCGGAATAATGACATTAAAGATTGAACGTGTATGTGTTCTCTCATCTGGCAAGCATTCCCGCCAGCCAGGACACGGCCTGGGCGAGTTTTCTTTACTTACTGCACGCCACGTTTATTCCCATTTCAATTTTCGCGAATAATTACGTTGAGTCTCACATCATCCTTGCTCTTCATCTTGCATTTAGTCTACGAGTAATCAGTTCAAGTATCAATATATATGTCACGCTAATTACAATAGAGAGAAAAAAAAATCATTTGTATTTCAGACTGTTATACGCCTCCATTCGCGTTATTATGAGAAGAAACATATGAAACAGGTTTGGGCTCAGGGAACGACAACTGTCCGACCCTGCTATTAGAATGCCGTGGCAAATGTGACGGCCAGGAGAGCGTCGTGGGCCAAGCTTTGATTGGTGCACAAGAATCAGTATTGGCAGAGGCGTCACCAGAAGCAGCAACTCTCGAGCTATCTTTCAAAGGAGGCAGTAAGTTTTCCTTGTCGGTGTTAGGGAATCAGCGACACAGACAGCCGCCAAAACAGAACCTGAAGGTGTCAAAGCAGCACGCGAGGTGACGGTCGCCGGCCTGGTATCAATGGGCGAAGACCGGTTATGGGGTATTGACGGCCGCCACCCTCCCTCCCGTCTTTGTTTCACAGCCAGACTCATCAATCGAGCCAGGCGTGAATGACCCTCGGGTGGGAAGAGTAAATAGGACCACAGAAGATAATAATTGTGTATGGTAGTACGTTCGAACCTGTCCGTCTTTGTGGCGTTTCTATGGACGCGCCTGCACGCCTCTATAGTCCTCTTGGGCAACCTGTTTATCGCTATGTCGCCCACTGCGTCAAGTCTCCTCTACCCCTCGAGGACGTCCTCCTGCGGGCGACGCTTTGTGATGAAAAATCTTGACGTCCTCTTCCCACGGGATCAGAAAAGATTTTCTTGAAGACGAGTGTGTTGATCCGAGCAGTTTTTCTTTCTCTCTTTCTCTCACTTGTTTAACAGCAGCTGTTTTATCTCCTGAAATTTCCTGATGCTCTGTCTTTCAAAAGCAGAGAGAGAATTCTTGGAAACAAGCTCGTTGACCTGAGAGCTTTCACGAGTCCCTTTTCATTTCACTTGTTTCATAGCCATTGTTCTATAAGATCGTTCTTTACTCGGGTATTCTTCAGTCGCTGTGGCCTTGAGTGTGTCGCGCCAGCACAAACATGACCAAGGGATCGCGTCCGTGATTATCAAGGAGAGCATGATGACAAATTCCATCCAAGTGTTGATCCTCGCCGACGGAAACCTCTGTAATCTATAACTCGTATTGAGCCGATTTAGTCTCGCCTTCTGTCCTTGGAGCCCACTCATTTCTCTCATGAGGACTTTAAACACACGTTGGAGGACTCATAACTCCCGTGATGACCTTATTCAGCGTGTGATTGGAGAACGTCGTGAGGCGCCATGGTGACGCGGCCTCGTCTCTTCTCAGCAGTCGGTCTGGTGCTTTTTGCTTCCATTAAAGAGGAAATCGGTCACATGCTGCTTCCCTCCTCCTCCTCCTCTTCCTCCTCCTCCTCCTCCTCCTCCTCCTCCTCCTCCTCCTCCTCCTCCTCCTCCTCCTCCTCCTCCTCCTCCTCCTCCTCCTCCTCCTCCTCCTCCTCCTCCTCCTCCTCCTCCTCCTCCTCCTCCTCCTCCTCCTCCTCCTCCTCCTCCTCCTCCTCCTCCTCCTCCTCCTCCTCTCTGCCCCTTCTTTTCTTACCCCTCTTCATCCAATGTCTGCATCGTCACTGAAAATAATCCTTGAACCTTTATTTTTTTTTTTCTGGGGTCTTTCTTTCTTCTCACACTTCATTAATCTTTCAAATGAACCGACGCTCCTTACTGTAGCTGCTCTCATTCCATGTTCGTGATTAGGATTAATTTTCTCTTCCATTTTACCTTGTGAATTATCAATAAGAGGTGCTATTTAAGTGTTAGACAGGCGGGCGGTGCATCCGTAATAGCGAGGAACGTGAAGCTTAAACGAAGGGAGCGAGGAGGCGGAGGGGCACAGAATGGGATCACTGAAAAAATATGTTGGGAAAAAAAGGTTAGGTGAGTTTTATTTTGTGATAACTGGGAGAATGTAATGGGGAAATAGAGGGTGGAGTACATTTAAAAGAAGTGTCTCTCCTTTTATACGGTAGATTTATTCCTAATTTTTTTTTTTCTGGATGTTGATTGCAGTGCCACAAGACAGGAAAGTACAACGAGAAGAAGATGATCTAATTCAGTGGTTTTATTATTGATGTATTACGTTTCTCTTCTATTCGTAATGTCTTATACGTAATATCTTATGACATTTGAACGGATATTGGTTATACACGCATATTAGTTTCATCGCAGTATGTGTGTGTGTGTGTGTGTGTGTGTGTGTGTGTGTGTGTGTGTGTGTGTGTGTGTGTGTGTGTGTGTGTGTGTGTGTGTGTGTGTGTGTGTGATTCTGTGTGTGTGTGTGTCTGTTAACATTCAATCATCATTTTTCCACGTTGCCGCCAATCAGGTAGAGTGTGGAAGGTAATTAATAATTTTGCTGTCGTTGCCTCGACCACAAAGTGTATAATATATGCAACACCACTTTGAGAGCCTTAACTCCCTTTACCAGAAAATGAATTGGTAGCACTGCCTTGGTGTGTGTGTGTGTGTGTGTGTGTGTGTGTGTGTGTGTGTGTGTGTGTGTGTGTGTGTGTGTGTGTGTGAGAGTGAGAGAGAGAGAGAGAGAGAGAGAGAGAGAGAGAGAGAGAGAGAGAGAGAGAGAGAATGGGGGTGGGAGGGGCAAGATTACAGTACAGGAGAACCTTGACAACGTAAGTAAGTAAGAAGGACAGAAAGCCTTACTGGGATTTACTTCTCTTTCTCGCGCGCTCTCTCTCTCTCTCTCTCTCTCTCTCTCAGACGCTTGATGAGTGTAATAGCTGACTGAAAAATGCGCCACTTTTATTAATTACACACACCATTCCCATCATGTTTATTGCACATACCGACGGTGCTTATGAGCTTAACGGGGGAAATCTGTGAGTGACTGAGAGGCTAAAAGTTTTGTGATATTTTTGCCCGCAGGTATGATGAGAGTTCAGTCATGGTTTGTTTGTCTGTTTGTCTATTTGTCTGTCCGTCTGTCTGTAGGTTGGTTTGGTTTCCTGTGTGTGTGTTTGTTTGTGTTTGTGATTACACGAGAGAGAGAGAGAGAGAGAGAGAGAGAGAGAGAGAGAGAGAGAGAGAGAGAGAGAGAGAGAGAGAGAGAGAGGGTGACTCATATAAATAAGCAAAGCAAGGAGTTACAAATACAAGCTCACAGAAGGGGGAAGTGTTGCAGGATTTGTTCCGGTGAAAATTTCTGATGGAAATTTTGTATTAGTGTCTGTGATGATATTAATTATGCCTTTTGATTTCTGATTTAAAGTTGGAAGAAAAGCAAAACAAATATTGAAGAAGGAAGAGGAAAAGGGGGAGGAAGAGGAAGAACGGACGGAACACATGGATAAATTCGATGAGTTTTCGGATTTATGTGCACAATTATACTCCGACATTAACTTGAGTATCCTATCATTTTTCTCTCAACCATATAACAGTGGCTTCCTCAGAATACTCTCTTTCAATTTTACCAACTCCATCACCAATACTCTTTACTCATAGTCGTGAACCATATCTTACACTCACTACCCGACATCTATCACCTCTCCTTAATGCGTCCAGTTCCCGCCCACGTCCTTCATCCTCCCGTCATCCTATCCCGTTAACACATCCTCCACACCACTCACAGCACACCATCCATGCGGCGACTCTGTTTACTTGCACCGCCACTCAAAATGCCTGTCCTATCCGTCCAGTGCAAGAAATAAATGTTTTATTTCAACCCTCAACTCTCCCTCCTCAAAAGCCAACCTCGTATACTTTCGCTACTTCCTCTTCCTCCTTCTCGCCCCACACCTACTCCCTCCCCCTCTCTCTCTCTCCCTAACGCAGTCCTCCCCAGCGTTCCACACTCGCCGTATGAATTAGTAAAGATGCAGAAATATAGATACGTGTATTTTTTCCCCTAACCCGCCAGATTCCCCCGCACAGGGAAGACCCACGCGACGTAAATATCCCCACATTTTTATGGCTTCAGACTTGGTCACTAATTGAATATCGGAGCAACCAATTTTCGGCGCAGACCGTTGGAGTTCTTTTTTCTTTTTCTTTTTTTTCACTCTCCGATTTTTTTTTTGAGGGTTCAGTCAGTGTGTGTGTGTGTGTGTGTGTGTGTGTGTGTGTGTGTGTGTGTATGCAGGTGTATTTTAATTCTTTCATATACGATTTCTTTTCTCCCTTCTGCGGTTATTGTTCTTTTTCTCCTACCTCTTCCCCTCTTACCCACCTTCTCTCTCTCTCTCTCTCTCTCTCTCTCTCTCTCTCTCTCTCTCTCTCTCTCTCTCTCTCTCTCTCTCTCACCTTTTTTCTGGCGTTCATTAAATTTTCAGCATTTCATCTCCGTTACATTGAGGAAACATGTGTCTCTGAAAATATAGTGTGTGTGTGTGAGAGAGAGAGAGAGAGAGAGAGAGAGAGAGAGAGAGAGAGAGAGAGAGAGAGAGAGAGAGAGAGAGAGAGGGACAGAAGATTTGATAAAAGAATGCTACCCCTGTTCGGTGTGTTGAATATTTTTTACTGCCTAATCGAATTATTGCACAATGGTACCCAGTCAGCCGGAATGGATGGGAGATGGAGAAGAAGACTCTTATATCAGGCACCGGAGAAGAAGGAGAACGAAGAGGAGGAGGAGGAGGAGGAGGAGGAGGAGGAGGAGGAGGAGGAGGAGGAGGAGGAGGAGGAGGAGGAGGAAGAGCGAAAGAGTGACCGAGAGAGGGAGACAGGGGAAGAACACAAAAAAAAAGGGATAAGGAGGGAGAGAAGGACAGCTGAAAAGGCACAGAGGGGAAAGAAAGATAAAGAGAGGAAAAAATGAAGTAAATACGTAGGGAGCTAGAGATTGTAAGGGAAAAGGGAAAATTGTGGTGGAAGTGGTGGGATATGAGGTCAGGGCTTCAGAAAGGTAAAGGGGAATGCTGATATAAGATGAGGGACTCGGTAGCAGGAAGGGATGAGTTGTCACCTGCTCACTTGAATGTCAGGTAAACCGGAGACAGATATGTAAGAGAGAGAGAGAGAGAGAGAGAGAGAGAGAGAGAGAGAGAGAGAGAGAGAGAGAGAGTGTGTGTTGTATTCGTAAACTTCTCATTGTGTAGTCTCCAATACTTTTTACAGACTGTAGTGGAAGTTATTGAGATTTTCAAAGATTTTATCATGGTTCCAGTGACAGGTTAATAAAAGTCAATGTGTAGAAAAAAAAACCCTTATAAGAACAAATCTGAACATCTTTATTGTCTTTGAAAAAGAATCCTGGTGAGAGAACAAAACGTTTATGAATTCAGGCCAGAGAGAGAGAGAGAGAGAGAGAGAGAGAGAGAGAGAGAGAGAGAGAGAGAGAGAGAGAGGACTTGTGTAATACCAGTGAGAAAATTATGCTCAAGTCCCATATATGTTAAGTCTATATAGCATACTGACAGGACACTCGCGCTCTCTTACCATTGAGTCCCTGCAGTCCATAATTACTGTAGATCGATGAGACTCACTATTCTTCTCCTCCTATGCTTGTGTCCCGCTTAGGTTACTTTACCACAGTCAGCTCGAGTCAATCTTGTCCCTCAGGATGCAAGTGAAGAAGGAAGAAAAATATTGACTGCTCGCAACGATTACCATATCCTGCGTAGCAAAGACCATGTTATGCAGAGGTATGTCAGGCTGCAACTTGGCGCTGAATACATCTGTTGCAATAATTCGCAGCATGCAGGGTTCAGCTGTGATGTAGGAGCCCTGGACATACAACATTAACTGTGTTTGTGTTGCAAAGTTTTTGAACCCAAGATATTAGGATCCTTTTTGTGAATTCATGAGTAATTATTTTTTCATAGATCCAAACCAAGTATGATCTAGGCAATGATTGAAGGCAGTGGTAGTGGCGAGGCGCACGAGTAAGGATGCACGAGGCGGTGGTGGTCAGCGGGGTGGCTGCCACCTGGGCTCCTTGCCTCCTGTTTGGTGCGAGTGGCGTCGGCAGGTGGAGCCGTTCACTCGGTCTTGAACAATACAGAATATAGTAATTTAATGGTCCATTGAATGGCCTCACAAGGGAAGTCATCAATCAGGCCGGCCTCAAGACGCGCCTCGGGCAGCCAATATTCAGGAACCAATACCAGCTCTCTCTGCATCTCTCCTCTCACTCTGTCTATTCACCTCTCTCCTTCCTCACCGTGAAAATCTTCCAGGTTGTGTGTGTCTTCGTCCTTAATATACTGACAGGTAATTGACTGCAGGTGTTGAACCCACGAATCAAGCTGGAAGTCACGCCACACAAGGATACTATTTGTTAGCTTATTCCTTTGTCTGCAGTCTCGAGAGCCATGCTTTATTTATTCTTTTTCGAGGGAAGCATTAAGTAATGTTTGATATAAAGTGTCTTCCAGTTAACTTAAGCAAACCTAGGTAATGATTGGCTGGAGAAGATGCTCTACTGTTAATTAAGCTTCTATTCTTGACTGCGCTTAAAGTGTCAAACATTCCGTGGTTGATTTTTCAGCCTAGAGAGACTCGACCTATCTTTGAGATGGAGAATGTACCTGTAGCGTCCCTGCTCTTCTCATAACACTTGACCATTCCTTACCTTTCAGTGTTACTTCGTAAGAATGGAAAAAAGTGTGATCTACCAGTTTGTAAGAGAGAGAGAGAGAGAGAGAGAGAGAGAGAGAGAGAGAGAGAGAGAGAGAGAGAGAGAGAGAGAGAGAGAGAGAGAGAGAATAAGCAGGAATCTTTTTTTATCAAAGAGAACGATGAGCCATCTTTACTTTGAGCTACCTTTCATAATCATACTTACAGTTTACTCTCCTATTTCCATATCCCTTGAATAACTACATACATACATATAGCCCCTGACTACAGAAGACTAATATTTCCCCATTCTTCCAGGGCCAAAGCCTTCTTCTCCCTTAGATGTCAGCGTAAGACTTCCGCATTTTATCCTTGATCTCTCAGCTCACTCTTTTATTTTTATACTGTGGAGACTCATTTTCCAGAAAGACGGGAAGGTGAGAGGTTAAGTTTTTCTCCCTTTATAAGTTAAAGATTGTGTTGTGGGAAGGAGAAAAGACAGGAGAG
>NC_059302.1:5500924-5513424 GCF_017591435.1 Portunus trituberculatus | reverse complement strand
TACATTCACTTCTAATGTTCATAATGTTCTTAATGTTCTTATCCTGATTTCCTCTTATCGTTATAGAGTAAGTAAAAAATGTTGATGCCACTGCTGCTGCTGCTGCTGCTGCTGCTGCTGCTGCTGCTGCTGCTGCTGCTGCTGCTGCTGCTGCTACTACTACTACTACTACTACTACTACTACTACTACTACTACTACTACTACTACTACTACTACTACTACTATTATCATAATTATTATTACATATTATAATAATAATGATGATAATAACAATGATCATAACAATAATGATAATAATGGTAATAATAATAATAATAATAATAATAATAATAATAATAATAATAATAATTATAATGATAATGATAATAATAATGATAATGATAATGATAATAATAACAATGATAGTAATAACAATTCCCAGTTTAATTTAATTTCTGTATGGGGTAGCCAAATAGCAACAATAATAATGATAATAATAATAATAATAATAATAATAATAATAATAATAATAATAATAATAATAATAATAATGATAACTATGATAATAATAATAATAATAATAATAATAATAATAATAATAATAATGATAATAATAATGATAATAATAAAAATAATAATAATAATATTATTATTATTCAAAATATTAATGATAACGATGATTTTTTCCATTTTCTTTTACTAGAAAACTTCATGAATTTCGTAGATTCTATGAATAAAAGTGATGATAATGATGGAAGTATTAACAATAATAGTGATAATATAATAATGATAGTAATAGCAATAATGATAAGAACAATAGTTGTAATAATAATAATAATAATAATAATAATAATAATAATAATAATAATAATAATAATAATAATAATAATAATAATAATAATGATAATAATAATAATAATAATAATAATAACAATAATAATAATAATAATAATAATAATGATAATATCAATGGCAACAACAACAACAACAACAACAACAACAACAACAACAACAACAACAACGAGTAGTAGTAGTAGTACTAGTAGTAGTAGTAGTAGTAGTAGTAGTAGTAGTAGTAGTAGTAGTAGTAATAGTAGTAATAGAAGCAATAGTAGTAGTACTAATAGTGATAGTAATAGTGGTAGTAATAGTAGTAGTAGTAGTAGTAGTAGTAGTAGTAGTAGTAGTAGTAGTAGTAGTAGTAGTAGTAGTAGTAGTAGTAGTAGTAGTAGTAGTAGTAGTAGTAGTAGTAGTAGTAGTAGTAGCCATAGCCATAGCAAGAGTAATCCTGCCACTGTTTTTTGCCACCACAGTCCCGCGGCGACTGCTCATCCCGTACCTGACACGTGGACGCTTCTATGTAATCAACACCCGGAGTGGCAGGTGCGTGTGTGTGTGAGCCTCGCTTAGCCCAACCAACATCAGTAGTACTACCGCGTCCGCGTCCACCAGTGATATCCATGCTCAATACTTTGTGCTCGTGGCTTCAAAACTGTCCGGCGAGAAGAGGTTTTATGTTGACTCTGTCCCTCCGCCATTCCGCCGAAATGTTTTTGTGAGACATGAATGCAGCGGCGAGTTGTTTTGGTGCCCACGTATGAGTGAGTGTGTGTGTGTGTGTGTGTGTGTGTGTGTGTGTGTGTGTGTGTGTGTGTGTGTGTGTGTGTGTGTGTGTGTGTGTGTGTGTGGAGAGAGAAGCGAAGGTTTATAGGGTTATTGCTTTTACTGGCCCAGGAATAGGAGGAGGAAGGGAGGAGGAGGAGGAGGAGGAAGAGGAGGAGAAGGAAGAGGAGGAGGAGGAGGAGGAAGAGGAGGAGGAGGAGGAGGAGGAAGAGGAGGAAGAGGAGGAGGTATAATGGGACATGTCACTTGTGTGTGTGTGTGTGTGTGTGTGTGTGTGTGTGTGTGTGTGTGTGAGAGAGAGAGAGAGAGAGAGAGAGAGAGAGAGAGAGAGAGAGAGAGAGAGAGAGAGAGAGAGAGAGAGAGAGAGAGAGAGAGACAGAGACAGACAGACAGACAGACAGACAGACAAAGACAGAGCAGATTCATGCAAAGGAATTCAGATGGTAAATAATTTAATGGGAATAGAGAAGATGGATAACTGGAAGAAAGAAAGAAAATAATGGAAGAAGGAAAGGACGAAAGGACAGAATCAAGATGGGAGCAGAGGAAGGAAGGAAATAATGATGGTCAATTACCAAAAGGAGAGGCAGACAGAAGGAACGAACCAACTAACGAACGACAAAGGATGGAAAGGAAGCACAAAAATGAACATATAATTGCAAAGAAACGCACGAGTATTTTAGGACCTCAGGATCATCCCTCACGAAAACCTTGGAGGAAGACGAGGAGGGAAAGGAGAAGGAGAGCCGTGATTAGAATACAGAGACAAGAGGAAGAAGAGAAAAGCGTGGAAGAAGGAAGCAAGAGGCAGAGGCCAGAGGAGTTTATGGTCGTTGAGGCGTTATCTGGGGTGGTGAGTCAGGGAGGCGGCGGAGGGGCAAGGGTAGAGGAGAGCTGTGAGAGCTTGGGAGAGGGAGCAGGAGGGGAGACCGAAATCCTCGCTCCCTTGAACATTTCCAGCCTAACTTGAGACGTTTCCTCAATGGTTCGTTTTCGTGAGGGATTTAACATAGAGTGGATTTTTAGCGCCACTCACTGTGCTCCACTTGGTGGCTGCAAGAATCATCTTTTGCTTTGTAAATGTGAAAAACAAAACCACGACTGCGGTGTGTGTTTCCTGTTTTCTCTCTGTCGCCGCGTTTCTGCTTCCCATTTTCTTCCACAGGGATTAGCTTAGCGAAGGGGGCCGCGCCGGGCTCAGTTTTCGAAGCGCATATCGGGACAAGTTATCTCTAACGAGGTATTACCCAAAATTGCGCTGTTCGAGCATTCACAGCGTCGGGAGCAACCATGCAGCGCTAGCAGTTTCTCCCGACATTGAAGGAGTTTTAATGAGTGCATTGTGAGAACAGTACCCCGGCCTCAACTCGCAGCCGATATCTTACTTGTTACTTGGCCGAATTAAGTGCATTACTCTCTGCAAAACTGCCTCGGCTCCTCCGCTTCGTTAGCATACCAGAGCCGCTTTAACTGGAACGGCCTGATTTTAAACTCTTTAGTTAAATTGATTATCATGGCGGAATTCCACTGGGAGGAGTATTTTTGTCTTATTGAAGGAGCTGTTCAGGAGAGGCAGGAGGCAGCGAGGGCCGGGAGGACGTGGTGTTAATGGCGTGGCGAGGCCCGTCTGGTTGCCTCCCTCACCCACCCACAAGCGTCAACAAGGACTTCGTGGAGTCGACGCGACCATTCCCGTTTTACTGGCGTTCCGGAGACGATTTTGGGGCCGCTTTCCGATACTTGCCCTGATTGACTTTAGGAGAGCAAAACTGCAATCGGAAGTCGGGTGCAGATGTATCCTTGTGAGGGGCCCGTATACCTCCTCCCGGCCACGTCGCGAGGACATCACGAGGCCTTGGCGGTGAAGGTTTGCTTGTAAATACGAAGGAACCTTTGCATGTTCCAGTAAAGGCGAATCTTATTATTGTTCCATTATTGTTGTTGTAGTGGTTATTATTCCTATTATTATTATTATTATTATTATTATTATTATTATTATTATTATTATTGTTATTATTATCATTATTATTTTCATTATTATTACCATTATGGTAATAATAATAATAATAATAATAATAATAATAATAATAATAATAATAATAATAATAATTTCTATTATTATTATTATTATTATTATTATTATTATTATTATTATTATCCTCATCATTATTGGTATCATAATTATCATTTTAAGTGCTATTACAGTATTGCATTATCATCATTATGGTTATTATTACATTATTGTATTATAGTTATTATTATTATTATTATTATTATTATTATTATTATTATTATTATTATTATTATTTACTATTATGTATTACTACTACTACTACTACTACTACTACTACTACTACTACTACTACTACTACTACTACTACTACTACTAGCACCACCACCACCATTGCCTCCATATCTACTCCTTCCTGCTCCTCCTCCTCTTCCACCTCTGGCCTCGTGTGAAAACCTCTGCCGCGGACCTTCCCTGAGGCAGTGGCATCATTTCCTCAACAAACCTTGGGGCAGCCTATGAAGAGCCTCTCAGTGGACCTTCCCCCTCCCTGCACCCTCGCAGCCTCCCAGCATCTCCAGTCATCTCCCAGTTATTGTGCGGAGTCCTCCTCTTGCTCCTTCTCGCAGCCACTTAAGTCAGGTGCCACCGATGGCCAGTGTATGCAAATTGCTGGTGATGGGGCCGCGCGTTCATTATGCCCATTGTCAGTCGGGTGTCGTAAGAGGGGAGAGTGTGAAGGGAAGAGACCCCATGGGGTAGGCTGGATGCGAAGGAATGGAAAGTATTGGAAGGAAGGGGGTGGAATTGCAATAAATAACGTTTCTCGTCCTCGTGGCCACGTGGCAAACTCCTGCGCTTCGCCTCTTGGTTTCTTTCTCCTCTTCATTTCCAGCATCGTCCAAGACCTGTGAGCAGCGTTCCCATTTTCAATATTCCAGACAGCGTTGTTGTTGATCTCGCCTAAACAACGACGTCTTTGCGCGCACACATGTGTAGTGAGCCGGCAGCAATGTGTGTGGCGGTGCTTAGAGGAGCCGTCGTCGCCACCACCGTCGCCACTGTAGTCACTATCGCCTGGGCAAACAACGCGAACTGATCCTTCCTCCGTTGGAAATTCCTTCATTCCATCCATGCTTGACCGGCGGCGAGTGCTGCGGCGACGAACATTCCAGCTGCCACTTGGTTCCGGCGACCGAGGGAGCACACCCGACCCACCATGTTAATAACCTTCAAGATTGCTGCCTAGATGGCCCAGTTGTCGTCCAGTCGTCCAGTAATTACGCGCGTCCGCCCCACTGGACCCTGGCCGGCCGAGGGCACCCGCCTGGAAAGGACTGGAAGGGACGCACTATCGCCAGCCTGTCTTGACTATGCTTGCTCAGCGTCCCCTAGCCCCCTCCTCCCACCCCCCCTTTCTTCCTCCTGTGTACCATCCTCCTGCTCCTCCTCCTCCTCCTTTTCCTCCTCCTCCTCCTCCTCCTCCTCCTCCTCCTCCTCCTCCTCCTCCTCCTCCTCCTCCTCCTCCTCCTCCTCCTCCTCCTCCTCCTCCTCCTCCTCCTCTTCCTCTTGTTTCTCTTCCCTCCTTCGGTAATTAAAGCACTCTGATGATTTTTCTTATGATATCCATGATGTAACACGAATTAAGTGGGTTTTTTTTTTTGTTGTTGTTCATAAGACAGTGAATCGTAACATGTTTGTTGTATAGCACGAACCCTGCCACTCTTCCATGTCGTCTCACTTCATCTCTCTCTCTCTCTCTCTCTCTCTCTCTCTCTCTCTCTCTCTCTCTCTCTCTCTCTCTCTCTCTCTCTCTCTCTCTCTCTCTCTCTCTCTCTCATCTCCCCCAAATGAATGTTTCTAATAGATTTCTCAGTATAATGTATTTACACACACACACACACACACACACACACACACACACACACACACACACACACACACACACACACACACACACACACACACACACCTTTCCATCAGTAAATTAAAGGTAGATAACGAGTATCGGTTTCTTTTGATATTTTAGCTGCCACAGTCCGGTAAACAAGTGACTGTGGCGGGAAAGAAGACCACTAAGGCTGAGTGAGCAAGGCGCGTGAGGGTCGTGGTCAGGGAAGAAAGAAATAGCTCGGAAGGGAGGGTTGGTTCTCGTATGATATATTATACGTTACTCAATCTTTCGCTGTGGTGTCTCATTAATTCTGTCTTTTGCCATTAAATTTGAGTTGCAAGGACATAGTAATTGGAAAGTCCATCCCCTTCACGGTGACTGAGGCGGAAAAGAACGAAAAAAAAAAAATACGACACGTGATTCCTTTAACCACAGGTATACATACAGGATTACAGCAGAAATTTGCTTATGAGAATCGGCCAAAGTGAAAACAAAATAGTTACTTGTGAATACTTAGTAATGTAAAACTTGGTGGTTGTGTACGAAATTAATTAATTCAAATCAATAGATAGAAAAATACAAGAACGTTGAGGGGCTGCTCATGTGAACAGTGAGACATAAAACTGGCGACGCAAGAATGTCGAGGAGGAGGAGGAGGAGGAGGAGGAGGAGGAGGAGGAGGAGGAGGAGGAGGAGGAGGAGGAGGAGGAGGAGGAGGAGGAGAAGAAGAAGAAGAAGAAGAAGAAGAAGAAGAAGAAGAAGAAGAAGGAGAAGGAGAAGATAGTGCACAGTGGAAGCAGCTGGAGAAACATGTATAAATTAGTTTTTTATCAATTTACTGACATTTTGATTTGTTTCCCTTGCCTCTCTCTCTCTCTCTCTCTCTCTCTCTCTCTCTCTCTCTCTCTCTCTCTCTCTCTCTCTCTCTCGCTATTATCTCGTCCATCCTTCCCTTCCCTTCACCTTTCTTCCCCGAAAGAGATTCCAGAGTGAGAAGGGAAGCCTTGAGAAACCGAACAAGGGTTACGCACGTGGCGATGGCACCTTGTTATTACTTGCAGCGAGCGACAGAAAGGAGGAATGAGCAGGGTGAAAGGTAATGCGAGGAGGAGAAAGATCTGTGAGAAGTGGTGTAGAATAATTGGTATATAAAGGTAGTCAAAGGAAAAGGGAGTGGCAGGTTGAAAGTTTAGGATATAGTTTGGAATAGGTAGAGGATAATTATCATTCATTAGAAAAAAGTCAAATATTAAATCAGTATTCTATAATTTCTTGAGGTTGTTAACACATACTATTTAGCGTATTTGAACTTGTTTTTTCATCAAACAGAAAATATAAGCTTATCGTCTAAATACTATTAGATTTCGTTAATCGCTTCGTAAATCAATGAATGACTTTGCGTATCCTTATCTCTTCATGTTTACTGACTCTTGTCAGCTTGATGCCTAAAGAATAGCTATATTTTAACTTCTGATTTGAGCATGTTTGCATCTAGGCCGCTACTTCACAACTCTGCTCTAAATCGGTAAAGACATAATGCCTCGTATCTTATTATTCTTCCATACCAGTCATTTAGCAACAAAAGAAAGATTAACGAGAGAATTTTTTTAGTAGTGTAGAGGAAAGATCAGGAGCGGTGGAGCAGGGACGCAAGGAGAGGGTAAAGGAAGGCGGCACGTGATGAGAGACCTTTCCAAACGACATTCAGAAGTGATATTTATGAGTCGCCTCCTCTCAATCCTCTGAGGCTGAGTGACGTCGAGACAGTCTAGACGGCGGGAGGGCTAAGGGTTAAGGAGCAGGACGTAGATGTAAGGCAGATAAGGAGGAAGAGGAGGGGGAAGAACAGGACCATGAGGATGACGAGGAAGAAGGGAAGAAAAAAGATGTACGTAGAATATATGTGTCTCTGTTTGTTTCCCTATTTGCTTGTCTGTCTTTGCTCTCTCTCTCTCTCTCTCTCTCTCTCTCTCTCTCTCTCTCTCTCTCTCTCTCTCTCTCTCTCTCTCTCTCTCTCTCTCTCTCTCTCTCTCTCTCTCTCTCTCTCTCTCTCTCTCTCTCTCTCTCTCTCTCTCTCTCTGACAAACATATATACATAGCTACACATAGATAGATAGATAGATAGATAGATAGACAGATAGATAGATGGATTTATATATGAATACTGACAGTTATGATACGAAGAGAAAGAGGAAGAAGTCTGCACCACATCAGCTGTTCCTTCCTCCCTCACCTGCCAAAGGGAAACGAACGGGACGTGGGGACTTGCCAGCCAGACCCAAATACACGCCGGGAAACAGGTTGTCGTCTCCTTACAAGTGATCCACGGACCCTTGACAGCGTGGGTACCTTGGAGCCGCCGCCACCGCCGCCCTCCCAGGTTGGAGTGGGGCGGCTGGAGAGGCGGGAGGCGGGCAACATACCAGCCAAGATTAAAAGAGAACAGCTCCTACTGCACCCGGTTTCTCCTGGGGGACACGAGGGAGCCCTGATCCGCCCCTGTGCGTGGCTCTATCAATGGACCTCCCTCCCTCCTTCACTACTTCCTCCCCTCCCTTCCCTCCCGCATCCCTTCCCTTTCACTCCCATCCTTTCCATCTGCATCCTTTTCCCTCTTCCTCTTTTCACTTCTTCGTTTCTTGCCTTCCGGGAGAAACTAGTTTTTTTTTTATTGTTTTCTTAGAGACTTGTTGCTCCGTGTTTCTTTTGTGCGTGGAAAACATATCATGGAGTGGATTTCTAAGTGAGAATCTATGATATTCATGACAATTACCTTTCGTAAACATTCTTGTTAGATGGTGTTCACATGTAAAAAACGTGCTTCCCTATCAACCTCATTGCCTTTAGATCATAGTGTTACCTTGTTTTCTCTTTCCCCGTTCAGTAGTTGAAGATATCGACCCACCAGGAGATGAGGAACTGAGATTGTGGTGATAATTGCTTACTTCTTGCCGCCAAACCTTCCTTCGTTTACACATGAAAGGTCATTTTAAAAGCCAGCCAGTCTTATCGTCGCCTCCTCTTCTACCCCACCCTCTCTGTTCTCCACACGAGGCACACACACAGCTTAGGTTATCAGCACCCCCTGCTCCTTTTCCTCCTTTAGCACTTACTTCCCCCGTCTTTCCCCATTTCCCTCTTGTCCTTTTGCATCTCGTCTTCCTTTCGCCTTACCGCCAGCTTTTGCCGCTCCTCTTCCTATTCCTTCTCCTCCTTCTCCTTCTCCTTTTCCTTTTCCTTTTCTTCTCTTTCTCCTTCTCCTTCTCCTTCACCTTCTTCTCCTTTTCGTCTCCTCCTCCTCCTCCCCTCCTTCTTCTCCTCTTCCTCATCATCATCATCATCATCATCATCATCATCACCATCATATACCACTTCGTTTTTGCATCACCTCTTCTATTTGCATTTCCTCCTCCTCCTCCTCCTCCTCCTCCTCCTCCTCCTCCTCCTCCTCCTTCTTTTCCTCCTTTCTATTCTCCTTTTCCACCTCCTACTTCGTTTTCTCCTCCTCCACCTCCTATTTACTTTTCTCCTCCTCCTCCTCCTCCTCCTCCTCCTCCTCCTCCTTTCTATTCTCCTTTTCCACCTCCTACTTTTTCTCCTCCTCCACCTCCTATTGACTTTCCTCCTCCTCCTCCTCCTCCTCCTCCTCCTCCTCCTCCTCCTCCTCCTCCTCCTCCTCCTCCTTTCTATTCTCCTTTTCCACCTCCTACTTCGTTTTCTCCTCCTACACCTCCTATTGACTTTTCTCCTCCTCCTCCTCCTCCTCCTCCTCCTCCTGTACCAATTTCTTCCTTTCGTATCACCACCGCTATCTTCTCCTGCTGCTGCTCCTCCTCCTCCTTCTCCGTCTCCTCCTCCTCGGCAGTAGCGTCTAGTTAGCCCGTAATGACGCCTTGACGCGACGCTAAAATGCCGGTAAAGCTGGCTAATAAGACCCCATCAGCGGCGAGCTCCCGCGACGCCCGAATCCAGCCAAGAAGAAAAGATAAAGAAAGAAAGTATGGTGGAGCGTAAAGGAGGGAGATAGAGAAAGAGGAGGAGATGAAGATGAAGGGGGAGAGTAAGATGAGAAGAAACAAGAGGATTTTGTTGGACAGGCAAAGTTGCGAGGATGGTGATTTGTTTTATTTTCTTTTGTTTTATAGTTTCGTATATCTTTTCTCTTCGTAACTAAGTAGCTATTACGTATTGGAAGTAACTAGGTAAGTCACAGGGTGTTATTTTCATTACATGTTACATTTTTTTTTTTTTTATCATACAAATCAAACGTTATGAATATGACCGCAAAGGTATACCATAGCAACTATAGATATAAGGGAAAGTTAGTTATGGTGGAGAGGTGTACCCAAAGTCTTTTTTGAGATGCAGATGTTTCATATGAAGTGACAGATTGGTCGAGTAGAGAAAAGAATTGTGAGTCTCTCTTTCTTTCTCAACTAATGCAATGGTATTTAGTACAGAAATCTTAGAATAAAAGGAGTGGTAGTGGTGGTGGTAGAAGTCAAAGAAAAACTAATGTTAGCATTGGTAGTAGTAGTAGTGGTAGTTGTAGTGGTAGTAGTGGTAGTGGCTGTGGTAGTGGCAAGAATAGCTTCATTAATTCAAAATCATATGTCTTGACAGGTTTTCTTCACTTGTACTTGTCATTTAACATTTAAAAAGGCCTTTCGCTTTCAATCCTTTGTTAAAAAATAAATCGCAATTACTCCTCTTCCAGCTTTCTATTCTGCACTGATTTTTTTTTAATTCTCTGTAACAGTGAATTTCATTATCCTTCTATTCTTGTCCCGCATTTTTTCACCATTACATTCATATCTACCATCCATGTTTTATTTCTTCTCTAAACTTTCATATTCCTTCCCTTTTTATCTGGAACCTCCACCTTCTTGGCTTCTATTTATCCGTCCTTTCCTTCCGTCTCTCCCACGCCACCAGCACATCCCCGTGGAAGATCGCCCGTCAAGGGAAAGCTTTTTCTGAGCTCTATGAATATGGTGATCAGAAACCAGAGTGCCTCCTTTTCTTAGGCACGTCAGACTTTATCTTTTAGACACTCGTGATTAGTCAAAGGGATTCTAAAACACGTCAGAAAGGCGATGAATGGAGGAGTAATGGTGCTGGAGAGTGTCTGCCGGCTTTGGCTTGGCTTGGCTTGGGTGTGGTGTGGTGGAGCGATGCGAGGGTGGTGGTGGTGGTGGTGGTGGTAGTAGTGGTGGTTGTTGGGAAGGGAACACACACACACACACACACACACACACACACACACACACACACACACACACACACACACACACACACACACACACACACACACACACACACACACACACACTTAAAGACGTCTCGCTTATTCTGGTGGTGTTAATGGTTGCGTGGTTATGAAAATAGTGGGTAGTAGTAGATATATAGAGGAAAGTATGTTGTGGGATGTCTTATTGTTTGAATGTTTAATGCCAATAGAAAGGCACTTGTGAGTTTTGATGATGTTATTTGTTTATTTTCTTTGGAAGCATCTTTATTGATTATTTGTTCATTAGTCATGGTAGTAGTTGAACCAATATCAGTATTAGTAGTAAATTTAGTAGCTTTGATAGTTGTGGATTTCATAAAAATACAAAACTGAGCAAGAAAAGAAAGGAGAGCGAAAATATACTAGTAATTATGTTGAAAATGAGGTGTGGAGACTTACAGTAAATTTACCATCATGAAAGGGTTACAAGGAAAGGAATTCGACATAGAGAGTGAGTTGGTTGTGTCCCTGAGTGGCAGCAGTGGGCGTGAGAGCTATGGGGTTTGGAGGGGTATCATAAAGGTAACAGGTATCAGTAGGGGAGCGTAAGGGTAAATTAGGCGTACCTGTGCTGTTTTGCTGCGTGTGAAAGAAGCGATGACCGTGAGAAGTACCGGTGTGTGGGGATTGTAAAGGTGGCAAGTATCAATAGGTAGGATGCTAAGGGTAACAAGTATAAATAGGGAAGTGTAGAGGTGTAGTAGACGTAACTGTATTGTTTTGGTGATTGTGAAGGAAACGATGGATACTTCCTGTCATTGTGAAGGACATCTTGAAGGACCGCCTGCTACCTACCTCCTGACACTCACTCACTGGCTCTTGCTACCACGTGAACGCCGCCACGCTCTCTGACACTCACTCACTCACTCACTCACGCTTCGACACACGTTGCGGTACCGTAGCATATGCCTGAAGGCCGGCGGTAGTAAGCTGACACATTCACGTCATATTGAATGAGGCCACTTAGGGATCCATCCTCCCCAATGTACGTCTCTCTCTCTCTCTCTCTCTCTCTCTCTCTCTCTCTCTCTCTCTCTCTCTCTCTCTCTCTCTCTCTCTCTCTCTCTCTCTCTCTCTCTCTCTCTCTCTCTCTCTCTCTCTCTCTCTCTCTCTCTCTCTCTCTCTCTCTCTCTCTCTCTCTCTCTCTCTCTCTCTCTCTCTCTCTCTCTCTCTCTCTCTCTCTCTGATGGGCTATTTCAGTCTATGGTTTGTCTTTGTTTCTCTTTTTTTCTTTGCCTGCCTGTCTGCCTACCTGTCTCTCTCTGATGGGCTATTTCACTTTATGGCTTGTCTGTGTCTCGCTCTCTATATCTGTCAGTCTGATTGTCGGTCTGCTCTTGGATGAATGATATGGCTATAAGGCAATGAAATATTAAAAAAAAAGTAAGCAGAGGTACCATGGAAGAAGGTTAGGAAATGTGCGACAGAAGGATTGAGTAGAACATTAGCTGCAAAAGGAACACGTAGAGAAAACGATGATATTCTGAAAACAGTCTCTTTAAGGAGGAGATGACGATACGAATAACCTCAGCCTCTCAGCCTCTATCAATCTGAGTGTGTGGATGGTTCCTTTTCAGTACGTGTGAACCATACTCGATTCAGGACGGAGGGATGCACCTGTGTATACCCAACCTGCTTATGTTAGTAGTAGATGTAAGCTAAAGGCAATTATGATAAGCTGTAGAGTTATGACGTATATACG
>NC_059302.1:5490924-5493424 GCF_017591435.1 Portunus trituberculatus | reverse complement strand
TGCTGGAGCGCCACCTCGGACACCGCCTCAGCCCCCGCCACCCGCCACTAGCGATGAGCCCCACTTGACCCGCTCGCGCCCAACTGAACTGACCTCACCTCTTGCAACTTGGTGACCTCGATATACATTGCCTGACCTCGCTGCCCATCTTGGGCATATTTCTTCCAAATAGTTGGTGACCTCGCAAGCCTTCACGCTGGCTACTCACGAGTGTGACCTCCCCCCCGCCACACTGGCTCCCCCCAACCCCATCGCCTCGCCTGACCTCTCGACACCGATGCCCACCACTTCTGACCCGGACGATCCACCGGTCAGGCCTATGGATTCTCCCGCGTACCCGACGCCGTCTCTGGGCTCTCCTGGCCCTTTCCCCCCACGGACTCTGTCTTCGCCTTCCTTCACGGCCAGGACGATGGAGTCTTCAGTGTTTCCCCCGCAAAGCACAGCCTCCTCCTTGCTGTCAGCCAAGATGGAGGCGCCCCCTTCCCCGCCATCCTACCCTCTGAGGAATCTAGAGATGCCTTATGGCCAGCGACCTCTTCCAGAACATCCTATGGGATACTCCAACTACTCACCAGGATCATTCCCATCGTCTTCCGGGCCCTATGGTCCCCCGCCAGTGTCGTTTGCCTCGCTACCTCCTTCCTTCAATCCCTCGTCTCTGGCGCCCTCACTCCCCTCTGCACCAGGATTTCCTCCGTCAGGAGCCACAGGATCGCCCCCACTGGAAGCCTTTGTACAGTTGCTTCTTGCAATGAACATCGAAGATCAATTGAAGGTAGGTTGTGAAGTGTTATAAGTGTGTTGTGCGGTAAGAAAGGAGAGATATGATGGTGTAGCTCAACTCAGTGCTGAACATCCACCAGTGCAAATATGAATCTTGTGGTGATTCCGCGTCAAGAAGACGTGGTTAGTGAGTTGTAATTTTATGAAAACAGGCAGTGTAGTGACCGGCAGCTCGTAGTGAGGGACGTGCTGGTGACGTGCGGTGCTGGGAACTGACTGGCACGTGTGGCGCCTCACCCAGCCCGTCAGCCCGCGCGCCAATTTTTGAACTTCGCGCGCTTTCTTCCGGTAGACACGGGCCGTCACTGGCTGCTGAGGGAGAAAAAAGGTGTTTTTGATAGTTAATCCCTCAATTTTGAAGTTACTAGGAAACTTAACTTCGTTTTACGGTTCACCACGTGGTTTGTGGGGAGGGGGGAGGGGCGGGTGTAGTCCCCGTGTCAGCACCGGTGGCCGGCCGGCTGTGCTGTGTAAGCCGTCCTGCAGTTACTAGTGTCACAGTTATCATGTGTGGGCATTAGCTGTGCTGACTTGTGCTCTAGGAACTGCATGTCACAGTGAAATGCACATCTATCGCCAATGAATTTTAACTCGGAAGTGAGTGAAGTGGTGTTATTTTTTTTCGTTTTGAGTACAGTGAATAAGAAACACATTATAAAAAAGTAACTGTAGATGAACTCACCTCCTTGTTTTCCCTCGCACCATCATGGACCCTCCTATGGCAGCCTCATTTGCATATGAAATCTTCGCCTTTTTCTCCTTCCGCGTTCAACAAAGGGCCTGGTCGGGTCGCCGGCAGGGAGGGACCGATGCTAGATTAAACACCTGTGACCAAAGAGGGAATGCCAACCCACTCTTTCCCTTCGTCTAACAGCCTCCGACGGCACATTACACAGTGATTACCGAGTGTCTTCCTTTGCCTTGTTCTCTACTTCCAACAGAGCTTTCATTACTCTCTTCCTTCAACAGTCCCATTTCTTTAAGTAGTACGATAATACACACCTCTTCCTGCCAGTCTTGCCCCTTGTTGTCATCTATTTTTTTATTTTCTTACATCAGTATTAATTCAAGTGCTACAGTGACACGTTTTACACAGTGACAGTGCTGATTATCATGGAGTTTTCATTGCTGCTTTCCTTCCATACCTGCATTCCTTCAAGTACTGTAGTGACATGTTCCTATACAGTGACTATGCTCAACCTCAGGCATCCACACACATCCCTACTTGTCCTGTTTTTGTGCCGAGGAGAGGCAGCAGGTGTTGATGGTGGTGGTGGTATCGAGGTTCGCCTCAGCCCACCGCCACCAGCTGCTGCACCACAGTCAAGAATGTGTTCCCTTGAGTCCCTGGGCTGATGTTGGTAGCCAGATTCAACTCTCCCTCAATCCTTGCTCCTCCTTCCATGTCGCCCTCCCTCTGAGGACCAGTGTGACAGGTCTTGCCAGAGCAGGAGACACGTCACTCATGACTATTTCACTGCCTCCCTTGCTTGTGTGTGTGTTCACGCTGCCACGACATCTTGCTTGCTGGCAGGTGTGAGGGAAATATCTTGAGGTCATGAAGCCTGTGCAACACTTTGTTTTGTTTGTGTAAAGTGAATCATGGACAGAAAAAATCTGTGCTTCACACAGAATGAATAGTGTTTGTAAACAGTGTTGAGGATTCCACTCAGAAAATTTCTCTCACTTGAATTGGTGAAGTGTGTGTGTGTGT
>NC_059302.1:5480924-5488424 GCF_017591435.1 Portunus trituberculatus | reverse complement strand
AAGTCACTCCAAATGCACCACAACAATGCTGAACGCTTATGCATGGACAGTCAAATCAAAACTGAGCATGGTATTGATTTATCTACTTCATTTTTAGCATCTTATTTCTTATACAGTACAGGAGGCATGAGTGTAGGTAAAACTGTTCTTTGTTGATGTTTACTTGTTATATTTCATCTTATTACACATTTCTACTGCCACCATTAAGGCATCAAGGGTTAAAGGTCCTTGGATGGTTGCATTTCTTTAGAGCTTCACAATGAGGAGGGTCCCACTGATGCAGGGAGAATATAGTACATCTTGAGGAACAGTGCCAGTAGTCCATATACATCTTTCCTTCTTGTCTGGGTGCTTTATTCACTTTGGGTTCATTTTCAATTCCTCAATATATGATTTTTTTTTCTTATTATCCATGTGTTCTTTATTTTACACTATTGCATATGTTAATCAGTAGCCACGTCAAATAGAACAATATGGATAAACAGGGAATATCTTTTTGAATGTGTCACAGTCCTCATTTTAATGTATTATATTGTAGGAAGAAAGGCTATTAATCGTATGATATTAAAAAGAAAATTCTTAATGGGACCGACCTCTCACACTACACATTGAAGAAGAAGATTCAAGATTGGAGAAAATAGGAACGATGGTTACAAAATCAAATGAGAACTTAATTAAAAAAAAGGTACATTGTTAAGGACACATAATACTTTTATAGTATTACCTCATTATAGATAGAAAACTTATTATTTGCTGGTTACTTCTTAAGGTTCTTTTTCATATGTATTTTTTTTTCGTCACGTTGCAGTTGTCTTTATGAAGTAATATAAGAGGAGCGGAAAGGATCGGGGGATGAAAGGGGAACAGAGGAGGAAAAGAAGAGTTTTTAAGAATTGTATTTGACTGTTTTTCGAGCGTTTATTTTTTCTGTGCGTCTCATCATATCACAATAATCTTTAAGAATCAGAAAGAATAGGAGGAGGAGGAGGAGGAGGAGGAGGAGGAGGAGGAGGAGGAGGAGATGACGTAGAAGAAAGAGAGGAGGACGACAGGAGGAGAAGGAGAAAGACGAAGAGAAGGAAAAGGTGTAGAAGAAAGAGGGAAGAGGACGATAATATAAGATGATGAGTAGAAGAGAGAAGACGAAGACAATGAACAGAAGAAAAGATAATAGATAGCATAAGACAATGACAATAATGATGAGGAGGAGGAAGAGGAGGAGGAGGAGGAGGAGGAGGAGGAGGAGGAGGAGGAGGAGGAGGAGGAGGAGGAGGAGGAGACGGCTAAGGAGGAGGAGAGGCGGCGTGGATGAGCCTAGTTAGAGTTGTCCATAATGTGAACCCTCGAACACGGGAGTTAAAGTCGACCCGCCCTTGATGAGGTGTTTCCCTCCAAGATGAAGGCGGAGGCAACATCCTGGTGTGGGTGTGCGGGGTGGACGATGCCTCCCTCTCCTATCCCCTCCCAGCTCCCCACCCTCCCTCGCTGCCACCCTTGTCACGTCAACTTCCAGCAAATAAGGACTGTGCCTCACTGTGACTAGAGTGACTATAGGACCACAGAATATATCACAGCTCTTATATCAAATTTGCTTTGTTCCCTCAACGCTAAACATGATGAATTTTCGTTCTTGATCAGGGATAATAGATCAATTAAATTATCTTTATTTACATAAGAAGTATTAGGAGAAAGAAGGTTGACGGGTGGTTTGATGCTGATGTTTAACATGAGATGTCTTGAAGTAGTGCAGTACTTTTGTGAAATAGAGCCTGTAATAAATGCGCCATGCAAGATAAAGAACATCAAGTTATTATATATATGTACAAGCCACCAATAGACTCAGTACAAACCATGAGAGACCTTCACCTGCCGCCCTTCTGGTGGTCAGGCACGATACGCAACAACAAAGACAAAAGACCGCGAAAAAAGCCTGCCTTGGGTTAAATTTTAAATATGCAGACCGTCATAATATGAACTCGTGCGAAAGTGAAATGTAAAATAATAGTGAAATTGGAATAATTCATCTGCATTTCTCTGGTTCTCGGGAACACTTCACACAAAGAGGTCTTGGACAGCCAGGACTTAATTCGCCCAGAAGGTTTTTAATTACCTTGGACAGTATGGACAAAGCTGGCCTGGAGGAGAAAGCCTTCCTTACTCTGAGGGCTGCACTGTCTATGCAAATAAGCTAAGGGGTTCGGGCGTGTTTTTCACCCAAAACACAGACCTCAGAGTAGGGTGGAAATCGTTGTTCAGCTTCTCATTGCGCTGGAGTGCTCAACGTTAGAATTCCCAAGATTAAAAACTGCAAGCGTCATGACAACGCGCAACTTAGTATTGGGGGGGTAAGTTTAAAGTCGACTTTAGTATTGATTTTCAAGTTGACTTGACTCACTCAACAAAGATCGATAGGGTCATACTGCTCAGATCATTCAAAACCAGCCCTGCATCACCCTTCCATATAAGTGCAATAGTGCACAACGAGATCTCCAGATGTAGCAACACTGCACACTTTTCTTGGCTATACCCTCAAGGGGGTGCACGCTTTGCCTCCTTTGGCTGCTTCTCTCTCTCTCTCTCTCTCTCTCTCTCTCTCTCTCTCTCTCTCTCTCTCTCTCTCTCTCTCTCTCTCTCTCTCTCTCTCTCTCTCTCTCTCTCTCTCACGTCAGTGCAAAAATTTTCCCATCGTAGAATAAATGACTCTCCCTGTTACAAATGCAATCGTTCTTCCTTTGACACCCCCTCTCTGGGAAAAATGCACTCCCCCCTCCCCTTTGCCCCATCATGAAGGATCAGATGAGTGAGCGCGTTAGTAATGTTGCTAGACCCCCGGCCTGGTTCCTCCCCTCGTGCTACCCCTTCTTTCCCCCTCTCAGCTGTCTCCTTCCCTTCTCTCTCCCCTTCCGCTCGTAAAGACAAAAATCCCCGCCACCCAAGTCCCCCTTCATCGGTGATCAAATATATGACCGAGCTACCAACTCTTGCAAACTCGATTTGTGTTCTGTATCTTGCCGACGGCCACAGCACCTTCGTGGTCTGGGACCCAACTGAAAGAACAGGAGGGCGAGCCTCTCTTGCAGTGGACCGTGGCAGAGTGAAAGGTGTGGAGAGAGTGTAGTCATCGGCCGGGGAGGCGAGGGTCAGGTAGGGGCTGGGAGAGGAGAGGGGAATACATGGGGGCCAGTACTCACAAACCACACCCCTGTTAGCTGAGTTTTGCTGTTTCGGGGTGAAGACTGATCCCCGGAGGGGGAGGGAGGGAGGGAGCAAGGATGTCTCCCCTCACACGCCACGCCGACTGAGGGCGAGAAAGGGAGGGAGCAGCGGCGGGTCGAGGTAGCAGGTTGGGGAGAGAGTATTTTGTTGCCCTATTTGCACTTTTCTATCGCTGATTCATTATCGTGTTGGGAATTGTTATGGAGGGCAGCGGCACTTGCGTGTGTTGGTGGTCGTTAGGATTGCAGCGGCGAGCCCGTTATGTCACCCGACGGCTGCTCAATGTGGCCAGGAAACCACCGACCTCCACCGGCCTCAGATTTATTGTTAAGGCTGCCATGAAAATTGTCTTTCACTTCCCACCACACTTTTCTACCTCACCTCTTCAGCGTCACTTTTGGGTTTGCTTTGATTTGGTATTAAATGGAACAGTTCTCTTCTCTCTTACAGAATGATAACAATAACACTTGTAAGTACAGGTTGAATTATCCCGTGATGGCAAATGTCAGCGTGGGAGAGGAGGAAGAGCAGGCCAGGGAAAGGTCCAGGAGGGTTCGTCGGCAGAATATAGGTGATGAAAGTAAAAGAAATTTAAAGGTTTAAAAATACGTCTATAATTATTTTTCCCTGGGTGGGTAAAAGAACGTGCACTGCTGCCCTAATTTTAAAATATAATTAACAGAGAGGAAATTTAAAACGAAAAAAAGGACAGGGCGTGTAATTAATTAATTTAATTACATTATATTAGCTGTTATCTTTGCATGTTGGTCCCTCTTCGAAAACGTGCATGTAAATTACTTTTCAGTTTTGGGGAATATTTTTAATGAGCTCACCCGTTGCCAAGTGGAAAAAAAGAAAAGAAACAGGGAGGAAAACATTACTAACCCAGACGTTGCTGTTGTTGTTGTTGCTGCTGTTATGGTTGCTGTTGTTGTTGTTGCTGTTGTTGTTGTTGTTGTTGGTGTGTGTGTGTGTGTGTGTGTGTGTGTGTGTGTGTGTGTGTGTGTGTGTGTGTGTGTCGGCTGTGACGGGTCTGGAGTGACTTAAAAAGGCGTGTCTCAGAGTAACTGCTGCCGGCGTCCAAATATCCAATAGGTGGTGTCAATAATCTATACACATATTGTCAGGTAATCATTGACACACGCACGCCAAGGCAAAAGATTTTCAGGAATGTGGAAACATTTTGTTGGACACCGAGGAAAAAGTATTTCCTATTTCTATTACTATTTTCGTAAATTTGTGATTTTTCTGCCTTTCTTTCGTTTTAGATTGTTTCATTTACTTTTTTTTTCGTCTGCGATGTGTATTACAGTTCAGATTATATGTTACTGTATATAAAAATACTTCAATGATTGTTAAGTCCAGTGGCAAACAAATCTTGCTGTATCACTGTTACAAAATGTATTATTATTTATGCATATCATTCCTACAGTATTAATAGTAGCATGCGGTGAAAGAGAACAGTCTATGCTTAATGATTCTATTCTCTGTCAATAAATAACAGTAAAATGTCACAAATATCCTATCAGAACTTATAAACCACTGGATTTAACAGACATAAGACATTTGACTAAATCTTTTGATTCTTTTATGGAGACTGCAATTCAAGTAGGCCTTTTATTTCTAATATTAATTTTTTAGCCTTTGGTAGTTCTCCCTCTTACATACAAAAAAAGGAGAGATGCATGAGTAAGTGGAAGAAACAGTCAGTGAGTGAAGTCTGTTCCTTACGTGACCGAAGTACTGAGAGTCGCCTTTGTTTTCATGATTATTGCAAAAGTATTAGGTTTTGTCATTATTCATCGGTCAAAAGTGTGGAGAAGACTTGATGCACGGACTGACAGTAGGCACGTGTGTGTGTGTGTGTGTGTGTGTGTGTGTGTGTGTGTGTGTGTGTTGGCAATTTTTGTTAGTTTTCTTATTTATGTTACCGTTTTTAACATTTCTTTTATTGGTTTGTTTTTGTTATTGTAGTTGTTGTTGCTTTTGTTGTTGTTGTTAATAGTAGCTGTTATTATTATTATTATTATTATTATTATTATTATTATTATTATTATTGTTGTTGTTGTTATTATTACTATTCTTATTATTGTTATCATTATTATTATTATTATTATTATCATTTTATTTTATTACCATTCTTGTTATCATGATCATTAACATTATGATGATAATGATGGTGATGAAAGTCTTTATCATTGTTATTATCATCATTGTTATTATTATTATTATTTCTTTTATCATTATTAATATTATTATTATTATTATTATTATTATTATTATTATTATTATTATTATTATTAATGTTATTATTTTTGTCGTTGTTGATGCTTTTGTTACTATCATTATTATTATTATTATTATTATTATTATTATTATTATTATTATTATTATTATTATTATTGTTGTTGTTGTTGTTGTTGTTGTTGTTGTTGTTGTTGTTGTTGTTGTTGTTGATGATGTTGTTGCTGTTGTTGTTTTTGTTGTTGTTGTTGTTGTAATTGTTAATGCTACCAGCTCCGTCACCATCACCACCATCATTATCATCATCAGTGTTGTTAATGTTGCAATTCCATGTTACTCAGGAATGTTGCTTTGCTTGTCATTTATTTCACGTTATTATTGCTTTATGTTTTGTTTGTTATGACTGCATGTGATTTATTCTATTTTATGTATTATTGTGTTGCATTTTTTTATAATTTATTTATGTTTGTATGTTATATTATGCATCTTTGTTGTTTTATTTTCCTTTGAAGTAGTTTGTCTTTTAATTTGCATGTTTAGTAATGATAAAATTTTATCCATTGATACAATGAGACACCAACACAACAATAAAAGAACAATATTACCGCATTTAATCATGATTATTTATACATTTATATGTCTTAACACGGAAACAATATTTGTGCACAACAGAAAACTCAAGGTTACAAAACTATCACCTCAACACAACCACAAGCAAACACAATAATCTTAACAGAACAAATAACCGTATCAGCAAAACATGGAACACAAATTTAATTAAAACAAAATAAAGGATAATCATTTAAGAAGAATAGCGTTGAGGTGTAGGTGAATGCCACAAGCAGCAATCTTTCTCTGAGGGGACATCGTGGCGAGGGTGGAGGAAGAAATAAAGAGGAAAGGAAGAAGGGGATTATCATTAACTTCTCGAAGGGGGAAGGAAGACGCTCGGTAAGGGAAAGATGATCACGTTAAGAAGGAAGGAAACAGGGTGGAAGTCTGCAAAATTTTCGATATTGTACGAAATACATTGAACCGCCATTGGGTGATGACCTGCTAAGCTGATACACGCACTGATGGGAGGGAAAAAAGCCACCTACCACAGCCACTGGTGCCAGACTCTTGATGCTTCCAGGCACCGCAGGAAAGCCACGAGGGTAGAGAGTTTGTGTTTAAGTTTATATTTAACCTGTGAAGGAAAACAATGCTCTTAAATATGCACGTTTATAATGAATCTATAGGTACAGTGATACTATATTTATTTTGTTGCTTGCTGTTATATTAGTATCATCTCGTAGTATTTTAGTTTTTGTCTAGTATTATTTAGTGTCAATTTAGTAGTATTTAGCATATTACGTATTACTTATTACCATATTACTATTTTTTTTTCTTTTTAATTATCATTTTGTAATTATAAACATATAAATATTTTCTAGTTGAGGCGATTTAGATTAAAGAAAGGATTAAAAGTCTCCATAAAAATGTTCTACTACACGCTGGAAATATCAAGAGGGGAGAATCTCCACGTTAAAAGGGAGGAAAAAATGCATAAATTAATAGGTGGCCGGGGAATAAAATAGTATCATGTTTCTGTTGGCCGTGTGTTGTAAGGTGCGTTGTGATGGTGGTGCTTTCATTGTGTATTGTGATGAATGGTATGGTGAATAGTATGGTGCTGCAGTGGTGAGTCATGCATAATTCAAGAACCCCTTCAGTACCATGATGGGTTTTCACATTCATTCTACTTACTATTTGGTGATTTTATACAGCTTCAGAAATTTATGTAGAGATTGAAATAGTGAAAGTTCTGGTCATTAATCTGCTGGCCTCCATAGATCCTTGCTAATATCAATAAAATCGTGTAATCACACCCAAAACTCAAGGTAAAATGCGTCCCAGTACTGAAGGGTTATAATAATGGTACCAATGTTTAGATTATGTTAGGACTTTCTTTGCACTGATGGTGATGATGATGACAAATAGTAGTGGTGTGGGTGGTGAGACTAATGGTGAAGGGTAATAGTTTTTATGATAGTGGTT
>NC_059302.1:5468424-5475924 GCF_017591435.1 Portunus trituberculatus | reverse complement strand
TAATCAAGGGTTATTGCTGAAATCGTCGCCACTTACATGTGAATGATCTAAGGTGTAGTTACGGTTGCGGTGGCGGCGGCAGCGATGATTGTGGTGGTGGTGGTTGTAGTGGTGAAGTGGCCAGTACGGTGGGGAGAGGAAATAAGAGAAGGCATAAAAGGGGGAGGGAGAGGGCAGGGTGTGGATATTTTTACTAGTGTGTGAGGGGGGGCAGGGGTTAAAATACACACTCATATGCCGGCAGACAAACACAGCCACAAACAAAAGCATTTCACTCTATATATTTCTCTTCTCCCCCCACGCGAGCAACATTTTTTTTCCATCCCTCATTCTCCTCATTCACTTTGTCGTCCTCTCTCCTCCCTCACCATCTATTACCTTTATTATTGTCGATATGCACCATTGTTGCATGAGGGATGCGAATTTATACCAAAAATCATAAAGCGATGGAAACCTCGCTCTCCCAGGTGGGTTTTGATTACATGGAAATGTTATGATTGGTAGAGAGCGAGAGCGAGAGAAAGCAAGAGAGGCAGGCAGACAGAAAGAGAGCTCAGGCGGTATAAAGAAGAATCTCCTGATGACTCATTACCGAACAAAGAAGAATAAAAAAAAAAAGAAAGAAAATAGACCAGTAAAATTATGTATATGTTCTCCCCATCATTATTATCACTACATAAAAATCACTGACTTCATTGCGAAAATACTAACATACACACTCGCACACAGATATTATTATTATTATCATTACTATTATTTTTGTATTATTTTTATCACTTTGCCACGTTTCATTTCGCCAGTCATTAAAATACCAACTCGGTTAATCAAGGATAAGGTGAAATATTCAGGACCGCCATGTAAGAGACCCGTGATGACACAGGAGAGGGAGGGAGGAGAGGAGGGGGAGAGAGAGAGAGAGAGAGAGAGAGAGAGAGAGAGAGAGAGAGAGAGAGAGAGAGAGAGAGAGAGGGCAGTAGGAGGAGAGGTCGGGAGGAAGGGAATGCGGGAAACCAGGGAGAGGGGGGAGGGAAACAGGAAAGCTTGACTGGTAGAGGGGAATGGAGCATAAAGGAAGGCAGTGATCAGCTTAGTGGTCGTGATGCTGGCCTGAGCTTTTTGGGGAAGGAACGAGTTGTGATACATATTGCTGAAGAGATTTTTTGATCCAGTTTTAGGCATCAAGGTATGTAAACACGTCTCTTTCTCCTCCTCCTCCCTTGCCTTCCTCCCCCCCTCTCCTTTCCTGTACAATTACCTGTGCTGTGAACACGAGCCTGCCTAGTTCAGGTGATTAGCTAGATCGGCAGGACAGGCAGCAAGGAAGGTGGGGAGCAAGCACAGATGAAAGACAGGAATGGAGGAGTGACTGGAGACAAGAAGACGACAGCAAGTAAGAAAGGCATAGAAAAGACGCAAGATTGAATTAGATATCAAATGGGGAGAGAGAGAGAGAGAGAGAGAGAGAGAGAGAGAGAGAGAGAGAGAGAGAGAGAGAGCAACGACATTGGACAAACAGAAAGCAAGACATCTGAATAAGACAGATAGACAGAGGCAAAAGATAGAGAAGTGACAGAAAGAGAGAGATTGGAACGTCAGAATAGCTAATAAGGAAACGGAGAATGAACCAATTGATGACAAACATAAAGAAAAAATAATAATAATGAAAAAAAAATCTCATGAAAACCACAATTATAAATGAGCCGGGAAAAAAGTAACACGGAGGAAAAGAAAGGGAAATATAATCAGTCATTGAGTATTTCCTTCTATAGTACCCTCAGCGCCAGTCAGCGTAGAAGTCAAGTGAAGAGATCCATTGAACAGTCGCCGCACAATTAGTCTCACAGGGACGAGATAGAAGCACTAACCTTAAGGAGTCCCTTTCTGTCTGTCTGTTTACCTGTTTGTCTGCTTGTCATTCCTTCACACACCTGTCTCTCTCCTTCTGCTGTTGCATTGGAGGCAGAGGTAAATATCTGGTGCAATGACGCCTCTCTCTCTCTCTCTCTCTCTCTCTCTCTCTCTCTCTCTCTCTCTCTCTCTCTCTCTCTCTCTCTCTCTCTCTCTCTCTCTCTCTCTCTCTCTCTCTCTCTCTCTCTCTCTCTCTCTCTCTCTCTCTCTCTCTCCATCAGCATCATTCTTGTAAGTAGAACGCTTGAATTGAACTCTTTGACAGCAGCCTTTCTGTAATTACTTACAAAATCACTTTAGATACCAGCTTCCGTCACCTGTTGAAATGAATCAGGTGATCGCACTTTTCCTGTCACTTTGTCTGCGCCTTCGTCACCTCCGCCTGAACAGACACACTAAGACTCACCTTGAATGGAGATTGGGTACACACTTTTATACGTTGCATTGTTGTTGGATTATTTCTTTCTGAAACTCACGTAGATTTGTGTTCGTATTCCTATCTTAGGCTTATGCTCTATGACCGGAGAGTTTACCTTCATCATTAAGGAAGAAATTAGTGTAGCACGGTTGGTTGGTTCGTGTGGTTTGTTCGTCCTTGCTTTTATTTGGATAGTTGTATTAATTGAATCAAGCTGAAATATGCATGTCATGCTTGGTTGAAAATGTATATCGCGATACCGTGTTCCGACCGAAACTAAACAAATTCAGTTCTCTCCTTTTTAGAGAGTAATTCAGCAACGGAATAATATTACAACTTAACACAATTGTGAGCAGATTCATCAACAAACTAAGTAGTTACAGTAGGCTTCTCTCTAAGATTAATTAAATCACAAAAGAATAATGTCCATATGACGATTAACTCATAACCTCTTGAGGATCTATCTGACGGGCTGTCAGAGATACAGGTACAACATCCCTTAGCCGGTAAATACTATCCTGCACATGTGGTTATTTTCCTCCTGGTGGTGGTCAGCGCTGCAGCCTTCTGATGCAGGTGGGGGCGCGGCACTCGGCGGCGGGGTGAAACCGAAACCCTGAAACAGACAGTATGGGTTTTTTCCTTCCCGTGAGTGTCGTTGTTGCCGACGAGACGGTAATTATTAGAGCCGGTGGTGAATATATGACGATGCGTTCATAAGAACTACAAGTCACTATTTCTCATCGCTGGTGATTCCTGTCCTGTGCATTGGCACGTGTTACTCAAAGATGCTTTACAATATCAAAGTAGCTTTTAAGAACTAGGAAGAACAGTTATTTTCAAGCGCATGTTTTGTTGACTATTTTTGATGAAATAAGCCGCAAGCAACGAGGCACCTTGAAGATTCCCCGAGAGGAAAAAAAAAAGATTCTCTTGAGGTCGCATTTGGCTACCCGGCTTACTGATGTTTTTCTTTTCATTTTCCTAACCAGACGCGGAACAATAAAACACAACGGTCCCAACACGGCATCTTTGTTTCGCTCGAACAATCTGGACTTTGAGCAAAACATCAGGAGAGTTTAAGGTGCAGCATCTTCAACTTCTCAAACAAAGAATGTCATGGGGGGGGAAGGAGGGACCAAGAGAGAGAGAGAGAGAGAGAGAGAGAGAGAGAGGAGAGGAGAGGAGAGGAGAGGAAAGGAGAGGAGAGGAGAGGAAAGAGAGGGGGATGAAAAAAATACATATAACTGCGAACTGTGGAAGAGGCAAGTTCTCCGTGTATAATTCGTATTTGTTATAGATTTTTTTTTACGTTTGGCTCCTTTTTTTTCAAGAGGAACTCAAAGTGGGAAAGTTTAGGTTGGCGACAAGGAGGACTTCGGCAGAGTGGGCGTGAAGAGATCTTGGCCGCCCGGCAGTGAGCTCAGGTTAAGGGTGTTGTCTCAGGGAGGAGTGAAGAAGGTCTTCTCGCTCTCCTTGCCACTGTTTCCTCCTCCTCCTCCTCCTCCTCCTCCTCCTCCTCCTCCTCCTCCTCCTCTTTCTGCACGACCTTCTCTCCCAAGCTATTCCTCCTCGTGCTCCTCCCCTCCTTCATGATCTTACTTCTTACTCCCACCATTCCTCTTCCTTCCACTCCTCTTCCTCCTTCCCCTCTTCCTCCTCCTCCTCCTCTCTCCGTATCGGGTTTCGAAATCAGTTTGTTTTCACCCAGTTGATCTCTAAACACTGCCTCTTGATATGCCGTTCTAATCTGTGAACACGTCGTCGTCTTTGTCGAAGCCTAAGCCAGGCCGCCCACAAACAAGAACACAAGAAGCCGGAATAAGCAAACACGGAATGAGAAATTGGCGGTCCAGGCAAGTGTTTTACTCGCGGTTTGGAAGCCATAAGACCTGGTGGTGTTTGAGGCAAGTGTGGAGGAATGGGAAGCTTTGCCCACCTCTCCTTTGATGAGTCGCAGTTGAGATTCACTTCCTTACGGGGCGCTGTGTGGCACGATTTTGAGTCACGGAGCGTCTGTCTTAAGGGGAACTCTCTTTTAGTGTGCCACTCCTTAGGTGCGAGAGAAAAGATCATGGGTAACAATAGCTAAGTTAAAGTGTGTTTTGTGACACACACACACACACACACACACACACACACACACACACACACACACACACACACACACACACACACACACACACACACACACACACACACACACACACACACACACACACACACACACACACACACACACACACACACACACACACACACACACACACTTATATTAACCAGTGAATGAATTCATACGTTACTTAATGCGATAAAATAAGAGCAACACTCGTGCACAAAACATCGCGAGCCTCGCCGCCACAGCGTCGCCCGGTGCTCGAGCCTGCCGCCTTGGCCCTGCGGTCTACGTCACCCAAAACACGCATCATCTACTCCATAATTTACATATTTACCTTATTTTACATGGAGAACCACTAAGTTTGAAATTAAGCCATCAGTGCCGTAAAATTCAGCCGGAAAATAGTAATTAGGCGGGAATTGTAGGGAATTTAGGAAGAGGAGGAAGAGGACGGGTAAAAAGAAAGGGTAAAAGGTGCCGGACCAGGAGTAATTACAGAGCTGCGGAGTTCCTACTCATAAAGAATTCCTGGGGCCAGACAGCATGGAGGACTCCTATTGATTATTGACCAAACGGTGAATCTTGGGCTGACGCGGCGGGCCACTCTGCTCTCTGTGTGCGGGCGACGGAGGGACGACGTGTCAGGCCCCACCACGGTGTCACATCCTCAAGCTGCCGACGGTAATTCAAGCCATATGGAATGGTGTAATAAGGGAACGTTTTCTCCTCCGAAAGTCGTGGGTGAGGAGGAGGAGGGCGAGCGAGGGCGAAAGGTCGGGTTGCCGGCACTAAATTGAAGTCGATGATTCAGCTGAAGCTAAATTTTCTTTTTTTGAAGCTTTCGATGTCGAACAGCACAAGTAGGACCTCTGAGTGTGACCCGTACACTCATCTGTGGTTTTATCGACGTTGCTCTTCCAGCTCGTCTAAATATGACGGTGGTGTGGTAGAAGGTTGGGGTGGGCAAGGGGGAGGAAGAGAAGGAGGAAGAGGACGAAGAAGTAGGTAGGTGGGGGGGAGTTAACCAGGCTGTGACGTCACCGCAGTTGCCGGTAAGGAATTATAGTCGGGGGTAATTGCAACCTAATTGGGTTGATAGAAACAGAAACTTCATCATTAGCAATATTAATTTTGTCTTCAACCAAGCCCACAGAAAGAAAACGCGAGGAAAGGGAAAATAATAACATGTTGACGGAGATATCAAAGGTAATAGAGAACAGTTTTTCTTTATATCTTCCCTTAAAAAAGCAGCAACGCGAGCAGGTGTGACGGGGCCGCCTCTCACCTGACCTTCTTCCCCTGTGAGGCACCGCCGGCCACGCGACACCAACACCCGGGAGCCAGCGGGTCCATACATCTGCCACACTCACGGCGCGTGCTAGATCCGGTAATGGAGAGGGTGAGCAAGGCGCCGCTTTCTCCCCTTCTCCCTCCTTCCTTGCCTCCTTCCCTCCGCCCCTTCCTCCTTCCCTTCTTCCAGTAGTGCCGCCGGGGGTCCGCTATCTCGAGACTTACTGGTGTGTCCCTCCCGCCTTCCTCCTCCCGCTGGGTCCGCCTGAATTTCGTGAGGCAGCCGGAGTGAGGAAGGAGGTTTTGCCAGCGTCACTTAATCTCCGTGTATCGCCGGTAAATCTCTCGTGTGTCTTGACGTTAATTGTGGTCGAGATTAATACCCTCATCCTGGCGACGTCCAGGGAAAGAATTGTCAGCCAAACCCCAACTTGCGGCGGTAACTCATGCGCCAGTTATGCCCTATTTTTTTAGGCGGTAATTTCCCTGCGCATTGTGATAGGGTAGGTCAGTCTTTTTTTTTGTTTTTCATTTAGGGGGTGGGGAGAGATAGTTATTCAAGAGATAATGAAGCTGCTGGGCAATCATTTATCTTTTAATAGTCCAACTACTCTTATCCATTGTGGGTAATACGTTCATTCTCTTATCTGGGCCATTCCGCGCCAACAGATCATGCAAATGCCGCCTCTATTTCAACCTGGCCAAAAATGACGGAAATACACATTATCACATCCCAGTCTCCGCCCCTAACTAAGGTTGTCAGGGCGACCGCGATAAATAATTTGGTTACTACTCTCCCAGGCAGTTCAGGAATGAATGCATTTGGAGAAGGGGTAAAAAATGATCATAATTCATATGTTTTGAGTGCGGTCTCCCACCCTTTCCGCCCCAAATTGCAAGCTACAACCTAATGCACTAAGTTGCCACACGCGTCGGCTGGCTGAAAAGTCATCTTGGGGGAGGGAGGGGTGCATGTGGTCAGCCTTTTTAGCAGATTAGATCATTGCTCGTAATTCGTTAAAAAAGGATAGTTTATGTTTGTGTGTAAGCTGTTTATGCCGCCGAGGCGAAGGAAGAACCTGTTTGGTCGAGTATCTTGTTTTGGTGTTATGCTACAGCAGCCTTCATTACCGGGCCTGCTAAATGCTTGTCTCAGCAAAACACGACAAAGAAATTACTTTCAAACGGACTGAAACTCCTGCTTGGATAATTACAGTAATGTGATCAAAGAAACCTTTCAGCATATAAATACGGCGAATGTTCCTGCCTGCAAACTGGTCCAGGCAGGACTCGAGAAAAAAAATATCTAATGCTCCTCCTCCAGGAAAAGGACACCAAGTCTTGTTATGTACGCCAGGCAGTCTCGTCCCCAGCTCGTCTATTGTCATTAGGGCCGCTAAAAAGTGCGCGCCACCACAAACCATATATTTCACATTTTCAGCCTCAGTGCTATATTAGCTGCAATCTTCGCCCGCTAAAAATGGCCACCATAACTCAGGCCATTTTTACAGGGAGAAGTTGAAGTCTTAGTCTGCGTCCGTTGTTTCCACCCCATGAAGCGCATCTTATATCGCGTCCATTACTTCCCCTCCCACTGATAACGGGAGGAGGACGCTGCTGCTGCTGCTATTTGCTGTCTCCGCGCCCGGCCCTCCCGCGGCTGTTCCCGGTGCGGCGTCGGTAATGTTCTTGTGTGTGCCTCTCTTTGTTGATCTTTGCTCCTGTTATTGCTACGTCTGTTCCCACGCACAGGCTTCTCTCTTGG
>NC_059302.1:5453424-5463424 GCF_017591435.1 Portunus trituberculatus | reverse complement strand
CTGAGTTTGGGAATCTGGAACTTTATACGATGTTTTTTTTATTGTCTTGTTGCTGTGCCTCTTTCTTTTCGACTTAGAGAGAGAGAGAGAGAGAGAGAGAGAGAGAGAGAGAGAGAGAGAGAGAGAGAGAGAGAGAGTCAAACAAGGGTAAAAGTATGTTGTAAAAGAAAGTAGAAGTGTTATTTTAAACGAAGGAAATAATATCGCACTGTTTCAAACTGGAATGAAATCATGGTGTTACATCTCGAGTCGGACAGTGACGCCCCGGCGAGAGAGAAGAAAAAAAAAAACACCACGACAATGTGACCGAGAGAAATGAGGTGGAAGGAAAAGAATGTTCGCCGTCGGGAAATCCTGAGGCAAAATCTTCTTTCTTATTTTGTCACCCTTGCTCTTGCTTTTATATTTCGTTCTTGCCTTGTATATTTCTCCCCCCTTCTCTTTCTCTCTTTCTCTCTCTCTCTCTCTCTCTCTCTCTCTCTCTCTCTCTCTCTCTCTCTCTCTCTCTCTCTCTCTCTCTCTCTCTCTCTCTCTCTCTCTCTCTCTCTCTCTCTCTCTCTCTCTCTCTCTCACACACACACACACACACACACACACACACACACACACACACACACACACACACACACACACACACACACACACACACACGCAAAGACGCTCTCAAACGTAAAACACACACACACACACACACATGCACGTATATATGTATAGTAAAGCGTTCCATCCCGTGTTTGTGCCTCTCTTCATGTAATTAGAGACAGAGTTCCTTAACACCTTCGCCTCTCCGTCAGTTTTTCCCTCTCACTCTGACTGGAGGAGGAAAAACTAAGCGCAATGGAGAGAAACTGGCCTGGAGCTTTGAGACCGGGAAGCCGTCCTGATTGGAAGTGGCATTGATTCCCTTCCGATATTTTTACTTCTTCTTTCGTCTTAATCCCCGAGGCACACATGGCGGGGCCCGGCACGAGAAACATTAGTGAGGGTCAAGCGAGCTCACCGCCTGCCTCCTCCCTCGTCTTTTTCTCACATTTTCTTCGCATCTTCGTCTTCCTTTTTTTTTCAGTTTTCTTCTCGCTCTCGCTCTCGCTCTCTCTTTTCTGATCTTAGTTTTCTTATCTTCACTTCTTGGATTCACTTCTCATTTCCTTCCCCAACGAATTTAGTCCGTTAATTTGTACGTTTCCTTGTTGTTTTTTCTTCATATGGATGTTTTTTTCTTGAAGATTTTTTATTTCTTGTCTTGACTTCTTCACTGACTCTTGGTTCGTCTCTCTCTCTCTCTCTCTCTCTCTCTCTCTCTCTCTCTCTCTCTCTCTCTCTCTCTCTCTCTCTCTCTCTCTCTCTCTCTCTCTCTCCACACAATATCTCTCAACCATCATAACATACACGCGCATGTCTAGTTTTTTGCTCTGTATCATCTGCTGTTCCTGTCCTTCGTGGGTACATTGTTTCTCTTAATGCCAGTGTTTGATGTCCACTCGCACGAAATCCAAACGTGGGTCTGAGAACGCTAGCCCCGGACCGGTCAGCAGCCCCGTGACGCTCCACTCTGCCGGTAGATTAATAAAAGAGGCCACCGCAGTCAACCCAACACAGAAAGGGTCCGGATGAAGATCTGTATGTATGTGTGTGGTGGAGTGTGTGTGTGTGTGTGTGTGTGTGTGTGTGAGTGTGTATCTGGTGGTGTCTAGTCCAATTGTATTTATTCGAAACTTCATTCCTAACTAGTGTCAGGAATAATAAGATCAGGAATTCTTCAATCGTGCTGATCGGTAAACTCTAGAAAGCCGCGTTTTTTTCTCTCTTTTTCCTTTGTTCTCACCTCTTCGTAAGTCGCCGTCGCTGAGTGTGGAGGATAAGGACATCTTGTGGTTATGTTCATCGTACTCCTTTCATTATTCTCTTAGTTTAATTTCCCTAGCGGCATCATACAGTTGTTTTACCATATTAAGGTTAGTTTAATCACTAATTCTTCTTCTCTAGGCTAGTAAGTTGAAATTATGAGTAACGTAAATAAGTAACCCGATGATTTTCCCTATAATCTTCACCGATTTTTCATCTTTTTTCCATCACAAGCATTACCATCAGGACTCCTATCATCTCCCTCACCGTATCCTTTCTACTCCACCATCTGCGCCGCCACACCCCCACACACTCGGCTCCCATATACTTACGTTCATTTTCTAATGTTCTCGTAAGATACTCCTCGTCTCCTGACACTGCCACCGCTAACGCACACGCACGCATACACAGACACACACGATTCTTCCTCACACGTGTCTGGGACGTAGTAACAAGGGCGGGATAGAGTGTCGCGATCATGGCCTCAGTGAAATGATAATGAGGCGTAAATGAATAATACGAAGCGCGTCAACCGTCTCCTTCATTATGAACACCTTCATAGCGAGTGGCCGCGGCGCCTTATGCACTTATACACTTACACTCTCCTTTTTCCACCACTATTTTACCATTGGGCGATTTTTTCTTATACTCATTTATAGTTGAAATTTTAGACGCCTTCCATGCGGCGCCTTATACACTTGTACAATCCTCATTTTTATAACCGCTTATAATTTCGCCTAATGAGTAATTCTTTTTTTCCCTAAACTTCTATAGCTTAATTTTTTTACGCTTTCTTGTGCTACAGATTCTGATTGATTTATGTAACTAAAGGCAAAATAAACTTCTGACTTTCTCTTTTTTTTTTTTTTTTTTTTTTACATTACAAGGGCACTGGCCAAGGGAAAACAGTGTTGGAAAAAAAAAAATCCCGCTGGTTGCCAGGCCCTGTTTAGAGGAAAGTAGGAGAAAGAAAAAACAAAAAAATCTAAAAGGAGGGTCCAGTTAACGTAAGAGGTGTCTTGACACTCCTCTTTTGAAAGAGTTTAAGTCATAGGCAGGTGGAAATACAGACACAGGTAGAGAGTTCCAGAGTTTACCAGTGTAGGGAATGAAGGAGTGAAGATACTGGTTAACTCTTGCATTAGGAAGATGGACAGAATAGGGATGAGAAGAAGTAGAGAGTCTTGTGCAGCGAGGCCGCAGGAGGGGGGAAGGCAAGCAGTTAGCAAGTTCAGAAGAGCAGACAGCATGAAAACAGCGGTAGAAGACAGATAAAGATGCAACATTGCGGCGGTGACTTAAAGAATCAAGACAGTCAGTTAGAGGAGAAGAGTTGATAAGACGAAAAGCTTTAGATTCCACCTTGTTTAGTAAAGCTGTGTGTGTGGATCCCCCCCAGACATGAGAGCCATACTCCTTTCTCTGCATGTGTGTGTGTGTGTGTGTGTGTGTGTGTGTGTGTGTGTGTGTGTGTGTGTGTGTGTGTGTGTGTGTGTGTGTGTTTGTGTGTGTTAGTGCCAACATTTATTTCTTAAAGATCTCCGAACACACCGGTAAAATTTCTTCCCATAACCACCTACAACCACAATTTCAGAAACTTCTTTATACTACACTGCCTTAATGTAGCTTAAAACAAAGACAAGATTATTTTTTTTCTAGGGTCCAGACAAACATTTGTTTAGAGCTCTGAAATGTTCAACAAAGAAATACCGCAAAGACAAGATTAACATTCTCTTTCCGTTCTTTCTTAGGGTCCAGACAAACATTTCTTTAAAGGTCTGAAATGTTCAACAAAGAAATACTGCAGCAATGAAAGAGATAACATACACACACAACTTTCACTCATACTTTACACCACACAACTTAAACCTTATTTACTCCAAGCCAAGTCTCTTTCCACGAGCTAGAAATTCCTCTGTAATCGTCAAACTCTTGAATATTTATGATGGGATGAAAAAAAAAATAGAAATAATAAATAATCTGGTACAAATAATGAAAGCCAGGGAGAAGACACCATTAAATCTGCCTGAAAAGTGGGTATGCTAATGGTGGTGGTGATTAATACTACAGTGCATGTTTTGTTACTTCAGCCCCGCGTTGGAGTAAGTAGAGGAGGGAAGGAAGGAGGAAGAAAGGCAAGGAAGTGGAGGGAAAGATATGGAGGCGACTGCTATATTCTCTCTCTCTCTCTCTCTCTCTCTCTCTCTCTCTCTCTCTCTCTCTCTCTCTCTCTCTCTCTCTCTCTCTCTCTCTCTCACCACCCTCCGTGTTATGGGATTATTGTACAAATCCAAGAATTCAATCCGATAGTTACTCTTTTCTCTCTTGTATTCTATTATTATTTTGTTATTTTTTACTTTTCCATTGCTAAATTCTGCGATATTTCTCTTGTCAGGGTAATGTAAGTGTATCGTGTATTACTCTCTCTCTCTCTCTCTCTCTCTCTCTCTCTCTCTCTCTCTCTCTCTCTCTCTCTCTCTCTCTCTCTCTCTCTCTCTCTCTCTCTCTCTCTCTCTCTCTCTCTCTCTCTCATACACCCTCTTTTGAAATTTTCTTCCTCTATGTTCCTGATCCATATTTCTCTTTCCTCTTTCCTCTACATACTCTCTTCCATCTTTCTGTTTCCCATTTCCTGCTAAACTCGACAGAATTTTTAGCCTTATGTTCCCTAACTTTCAAGGTCTCTCTCTCTCTCTCTCTCTCTCTCTCTCTCTCTCTCTCTCTCTCTCTCTCTCTCTCTCTCTCTCTCTCTCTCTCTCTCTCTCTCTCTCTCTCTCTCTCTCTCTCTCTCTCTCTCTCTCTCTCTCTCTCTCTATGAGCAAATTTTCTCAAACGCTACAGTCTCTTCTCTCTATCTCACCTCTCTCTCTCTCTCTCTCTCTCTCTCTCTCTCTCTCTCTCTCTCTCTCTCTCTCTCTCTCTCTCTCTCTCTCTCTCTCTCTCTCTCTCTCTCTCTCTCTCTCTCTCTCTCCTTCATCCCCTCCTTCTCCGTTCAATAACCCTCATTTATCCCTTTCCTCTCCTCCTGTCTCCCTACTTCCCTCTTTTGCCGCCCGAAAACTTTCCTCTCTCTCTCTCTCTCTCTCTCTCTCTCTCTCTCTCTCTCTCTCTCTCTCTCTCTCTCTCTCTCTCTCTCTCTCTCTCTCTCTCTCTCTTTCTCTTTCTCTTTCTGTACCCTTAGCACGCCACCGCCCCTTCCTTTACTTACTCCTTCTTCTCCCTACTTCTTCTCCTTTTCCTCCTTTCCGAGCCTCCCGCTTACGCTACAGAGGAGATGAAGAGGGTGACTGCTGCCGGCTCTGTCTGGCCACACTGCTTGGGTGGGAATGGATGGTTTTCCCGTGTAAGAAGCGGCTACACTTCTCCCTCACACCAGGCTGGAGACACATGGTACGAGGACATAGTGGAAGATGTAGTAAGTAAGGACGAGGAATGGTCTGTCCTGCGGGTCTGTGTGGTGGAAGGATGGAGGGCGAGACGTGTTGAGATGGAAAATAGTGATAGGTAAATTTTACTCTATTTTTTTTGTATGTGTGTTGGTGGTTGGGTGTTTTCGTCTTATACAGGTACTTGCATCATATTCTAGTTACTTATCGTTTTATAAGGTTGATTTTTAAATGAGAGTGCTTGCCGGCTAGTTTTTTTTTTTTTTTTTTTTTATTTCATATATCCCCCCGGAAAAAAAAATGCTATAATCTAAATACTCACTCATGCAGTTTCTCATTTATTGACCCACTCATACACCTACCAGCCCTGTGTCCATCCTCCACACACTGACTGGCAGGCTTACACTTTGTTCGTCACAGCGCATCACAGTTTACCGTCTCATTCCTCATTCCTCATTCTTCACACTGTCACATTTATGTATCCCTTGCTTAAACATCGTATTTTCTATCGCGTCATGGAAACAATAATAGTCATGATAGTAATGACAATAATTATATGTTTCATTAGCTATATATTTCGATCGCCCCGTTAATGTGTTCCCTTGCGTCCCATCTCCGACTTGATCTTGACAAATATTTGCCCTCTCGCAGTTACCTCTCTCAATCTCTCCTCTGCTGCTGCTGCTGCTGCTGCTGCTGCTGTTGTTGCTGCTGCTGCTGCTGCTACTGTGTCTACTGCTGCTGCTGCTCATCTCGCGCCCTCTTCCCCCTTCCTTCCTTCCCCATGTTCCTCACCCTCGAATGGAAAAAAAAAATATATATATATATATCCTGCTACATTTCCCTTCACTTGTTAGTTAAGCCTCCGCGCTCTTAAAACCTATTGGCTCCGTTTAGACGCTTTGCTCTTTCTGCCTTTCCCTTTCTCGCCTGTAAAATCCTAATGGTAATTCCTCTCCAGCAAAACTTCCTCATGAGATCATAGGACTGTGACTCACAGCTCATAGCCTTCCTATGACCCTCCTACGTAGGTCTTCCTTCCTATCTTGTCTTTAACAGGTCCTTCTACTTCCCTTAATCCTTATCCTAGCCTACTTTTCTCTCCCTCTGCTCTTCCCGCTCCTCCCACTGCTTCTCATCCTCCCCTTCTCCTCCTCAGCGGTGCTTACTATTTCCTCACACTTGGAACCGAACTCCTGCTCATGTACCGTAACCCGTCATTTCATTTTCCTCCTTTGCCAGTCCTTTGCTTCGCCTCTCCCCTCCCCATCTGCTTCCCTCCACCCACGCCCTCCTCCCACTCTGCCCCACACTTGGACGCACACCCCAGTACCCCCTCGCCCTCTCCACTCTTCATCTCACCGCCCTCTCCTCCCCCCATACTTGGAGCGGCCCTCGCCTGGCTTGAGGCCACGGCGGGCGGGTGTGGGCTGCGCTATGCAATATGCTAGACCTTTATAACCTTCATAATTCTACTGAGTTTTGCCCATCCTTAACTGCAACGAATTTTTACCATAACTGCAACCAAGCTTGCTCAAATATTGCTTCAGCTGCATTCTATTACCATGGTTTAATTGCTTGGATAGAAGGATCCTCCACAGTTTATGGGAGGCATTGTAGCAGCGTTATCAAAAGACGGTGGTGGTGGTGGTGGTGGTGGTGGTGGTAGTGGTGGTGTGGGTAGGGTTGGTGGTTACGGAGATGGTGTATGGTGTCGATTGTGGTGCCGGCTCGGTGGTGATGGTGGTGGTGGCGGTGTGGTGGCTGCGCGAGTTTGACATCTACTGTCGTCTTGGCGGCTGGGATTCACATATTCCTCCTTTTTTTCCCTGTCCTGTTCATATTGCTTGGTGTTGGCGGCGGCGGTGGGGTAGGCGGCGGCGGTAGCGGTTGTAACGATGTCAGTGGAGTGACGGGGTGACGGGGTGACGGCGGCAGGCGCGAGGGGTTGCGGCGGGGTGATTGGGGCTGAGAAACGAAACTCTGCAGGGAAGGAAGGATCTTAGTCATCTGGCAACTTAGGGCGTCGGCGTGGCACGTTTTCTTTCTTTAATGTACCGTGTTTTCACAACGTCCGTTCTCTCTCTCTCTCTCTCTCTCTCTCTCTCTCTCTCTCTCTCTCTCTCTCTCTCTCTTGACTCATTCTCCGAGAGCCCCTTGACGTGTTCCGCTGTCTTGGTGGCCGGGGCTTCCCTTGTTTACGGTTTCCTCGCGTCGACGCTCCGCCTTTTGCTCCAGATTTGCCTCCGCCGCTTTTCTTCCTCCCTGGCCTTGGGTTATCCCCTCAGAGGCGTCCCAATTTCGCCGCTGAACCAAAGGATGAGAGAAATGTGCGTTTTTCTATGGGACTTTTCTTGGGCTTTGTTGTGGCTGTATATTCCAACACTTTTTACTTCGGGACGCTGTATTAGCTTTCTGCCGGGAAGACTCGTGTGTTTTCTCCCGAGTGGTCTTGTGATTGATCGTGTTGCTTTGCTTTGCGACGCTTTTGTTTGATTACTTTTGGATAAAATAAGATAAGCGCTCGAATGCTTGTGTTGTACTTTGCTGATATCCGTCGTTGATTTCCGTTCCTGTTCCTTTTGTGTAACTGTTTCTGAGACGAGGAGCGCATCTTGAATGGGATATAAGAAAGTTAAGGGTTGAAGAACTCGCATCTGATTGCTGTTCGTTCTCAATTGCGTGAATGCATTGTATTTATATATTTTTTTTCCGGGAAGCGAATAGAGAGTTTTCGGCGCAGTTTTGTTGGTTTTGTTCTAGTTGTTGTAATGGAGATTGCTTTCGAAGGTCTGCGGTGACTTTTCCAACTCTTGGACACCAATGTGCGGGTCTAAGCTGAGTCAATTGTACATTAAAGATTATAATGTTCTGTGGGTTATCGAGAAGAAAAGTCAATTTGCTGGTTTCGGGTATTGGCGATTCGAACTGTTTAAAAGTTTTTCCAACACAGAAGAGGGAAATAAAGTGTTGGTTTCCAGTGAAATGCTTCAACAGCTTTGGGTTAACTTTCTATGTGGACACTATCCTTACGTCAGCAATTTGCGTGTGTGTATGTTACATATGTAGTGGCACTTCTGTCATTTTCCGGTTCATAAAAGAAGAGCAACGTTTTTCCTTTACGTGACGCGATTCTCCAGGAAATAAGACAAGTAATGATTGATAGTGTTCATAGTGCTGCACAATATTCTTCCTTTGTCACTTGCACTCCTACGGCGATGTTGTTTGGTGTCATTATCAATCTGACTTGCAGAGAAATGTTTGTGTTCATTTCACTTTTTTCCCTTCTTTCTCCTTTTTGGTATCTCGCTTCAGTGGTGGTCTTGCCCTGCCGTTCCTTGTGACGGTCTTGACTTAGCACTAATACAGTTTCCCTCCATCACCTCTCTCTCTCTCTCTCTCTCTCTCTCTCTCTCTCTCTCTCTCTCTCTCTCTCTCTCTCTCTCTCTCTCTCTCTCTCTCTCTCTCTCTCTCTCTCTCTCTCTCTCTCTCTCTCTCTCTCTCTCTCTCTCTCTCTCTCTCTCTCTCTCTCTCTCCCTTTCAACCACCTCATCCCATCTCCGTCACTCTCACTCCCTCCCTCTGCCAACGCTGTTTTATTTTTTTCCGGGTTCTTCATCGTTGTGTTCAATTTACCCTCGAACAAACACGTTTCTGAGTTTCTCCCATTCTGATTCTTTCCTCGCCACTCCCCATCCTACCTGAACGTCCTCTTATGTTTCCCTGCTCTCGTACTCCGTAGCCCTCCCTCCCCATCATTCCTCCTCTGCTACCTCCACTCTCCTCTCCTCGTTCCATATGATCAACATTTTCTCTTCACTAGTTGTGATGTATTTAAACCAAATGCGTCTCGTCGCCCGCCGCTGTCCTCTCGCGACTGTCATCACAGGGACTCGGGACTCTTTAGGTTGGGTTGAGCATCTCCTTGGCTTCCAACAGTGTGCTCGTCACCCTCGTCCCGCTCACTCTTCCCGTATGTGTAACCTTTCTCAACTTGCAATTTTCCGTTTTCCCTCCTGTAGCCACTCTCGTAGCCTCCCACCTAATCCGGAGACTTATACTGTCTAATCCTCGTCTTCTCCCGTCTCCGCCGTAGCCTCGCCCCGCTCGCCCCGTAGCCTTCATTATGCCTGGCGTGGTAAACATTGCCTGCATAAACCTGTTTGGGTCAGGCCTGTAGCAAACACGTCCTCCATGGAATAATTTCATCAGACTTCTAATAAACAAATGTCCAGCTGGGAGGGCGCCGAGAAGGTTGTGCATGGGAATATGGCACTCACGACGCCTCGCCTCAAGGGAGCTTATTACACGACACTTGGCAGCGGCTCCCCCTCTCCGCGCTGCAGATGAAGAATGTGCAAACATTTCTCCCTTGGTCTGTCTGCCTTCGTAATGGATCAGCCGAGAAAAATGTGGAAAAAGTGGGGTTATGAGGGCTGGGGCTCGCTGGCCTGACGGAGGCGGAGGAGAGGAGTCGTCTTGAGCCTCCACACCCTCGCCTCGCCTTGGCTAGCTTAGTGTGGGAAGGTGTTTTGATTCACTGTTTACACTTTCTAGCTGACATTCATTTACCCTTGTGTTATTTTAGCGCCTCGAAACAGTCACTGAGTGAGCAAAATTATTATACGGCTGTGTTAGGAATGAAAATGTCTTATTTCTGGCGTACTTTTTTTTTTTTCTTTTTAGGTCAACAATAGTTAAAGACCCGACTAGAAATTCAGTATTTAGTTTGGCGCACTTTATGTCACCACCAGTTTTTGCATCATATA
>NC_059302.1:5433424-5448424 GCF_017591435.1 Portunus trituberculatus | reverse complement strand
ACTAACTTCCCTTTCCCTTCACCTGTACACTGCCATATCTACCTCCATCCCTTTCTAACCTTCCCTTCCACTCCTATACATGCATGGCCGTCGTCGTCATCCCGCGGACGTGTCTCACCGCCGCAGCCTCCATCGCTCCTGACCGTTGCGACAAAAGGGTCCTGAAATCACAACAGTAAATAATGGTCGGGCACTGTTTAGGTTCTCGGCCTATTCTGTCTGCCTCATTTATTACCCTCTTTTTCTCTCTTATTTGACACGGCTCCATTAAAGGCTGTGAATGTTTGAAATGACGGCAAGATTAAGGCCTGTTTCACCCCTCCCTCTGTCTCTCCCTCCCAGCATTCTCTTTCTCTGTCTCTCTTTTTCGTTCTCTTTCTCCTCGGTCCCTCCCTCTCCCTCCTCTCCCTCTCCCTCCTCCCCTTTACCCATGGTTTTAATTGTTTTTCTTCGGGAGGACCCACGCTGTGAGGAAGTGGAGACGTATATGAGAAATGATGCGGAAACGGAGAAAAAACCGAAGAGAAGATGAATGGTGCGGGATCAAAACTCTTAAATGATGGTGTGGAGGGGCGTCTCTGCAGGCCAGGAGGAGGAAGAGGAGGAGGAGGAGAAAGAGGAGGAGGAGGAAGAAGAGGTAGAGGAGAAATGGGGTGCAGAGAAATAGATAGAAAAATGTTTTAGGAGGTGGGGTAGGGAAAGAAGGGGAACAGAGGGGGCACAATCAAGGAGGGAGAAGAAAGAGGGGGATGTAGTTGGGTTGCAGAGAGAAAGAGAGAAAAAAAAAGGAATAGGAAAATGTTGCAGTGAGGGGAGGCTCCGCGAATAGGGCGAGACATGATTAAAGGGAGAGAGAGAAAATGAGAAGATTAGGAGATTAGAGAGAGAGAGAGAGAGAGAGAGAGAGAGAGAGAGAGAGAGAGAGAGAGGGTGAAAAATATAATTATCTTAATCAGATATGTTTGTGTGGTATCTAAGGACAAGATTTGCGTTTTTGAAAATGTAGAAATATCTTTGCTAAATATGAATGAGGGATGGCAGAAGTAGTTTATTTATTAATTTATGGATTGGTGTGTGTGTGTGTGTGTGTGTGTGTGTGTGTGTGTGTGTGTGTGTGTGTGTATTTATTGGTTCTAAACGTTATCATTTTGTTCTTAAACATGTTGTTACTTTCAGCTTTTATTAGAAATTTGATGTTTAATTTTATTTGCAGTGTTAGTTTCTATGAATTTTGTGTCCGCGGTTTCTTTTCTTGACTCGTGTAATTTATTTGTCCTTGTGAAAATTCGTCGTTGAAATACACTACATATTTTTTTAATCCTTTTTTGTTCTGTCAAGTTAAAAAGATTCCCTGCATGTTTTCTGTCAGTCATCTCAGTGTGTAACTCTCAAATTAACGTTAATTAAGTAACATTGTGTTGCATTTTTTTCCGTGTACGGATAAGTCTGCCTGATAGTATGGGATTGTGAGCAGTTTTTTTCCCCTGTTTGGGTGTTTGCCTGCATGTGTCTGTGTCCGTAACTGTGTCTTTCCAGTTTACTCTCTCCCTCTTCCCTCCCTTTTGAAAGCGCCCCTCTGTCCTCCTCCCTCGCCTCGTCTCCTCCATAAAAACGCAGACCGTGAAGAGCGCCCTCCACTCCCCCAATAACACCAATGATCCCGGAGTACACGCGAGCTGGCCAACGTTGATTTTATTCCCCCTGTGGGCTCGTAAATCGCGGCGGTGCTCAGCCTGACACCCCTTTCCCCCCTCCTGCTCTCCCATCTCGCCCCTCCTTCCTGACGCTCCTGACACTTGCTGCAGTGACGCGGAGACTCTACGCTGACGATGGCTTGAAAAAATTATTGTTTCTAAAGAAGATGTATTAATGGGTGATTTTTTCTTACAGATGGTAAAATAACAAAGGCAGATTCTAGCAATTTTTTTTCTATGTGCCGCTGAATTTCGTTGCTTCTCCCGTTTCCACTTTGTTTCCGATTGTAGTTCCCTTTCCTCGGTAAGTCTCCAGTAACAGAAAGCGCTGGAAAGAAAGAGCTAACAGTGGCAATATTATAAATGCCTTCTCGTTTCGTGCCTAGCGTGGAGTGGTTATACTCGTTCTATAGTGTTCTCAGATGGGAATGGATTCTAAGAGTAGAGCGGATCTTTGGTTCAGTTTTTATTGCTTCTAATTCTACATGTGTTATGAACTGTAATCTGTTTCAGAAAAAAAAAATACTATCGTAGATTTTGTGAAGAAAACCACAAATTTTTAACCATTCTTTTTACTTTATTTTCCTTATGAACTTAAAATTAATTGAAAAAAATATAGGGTATAGCATACCGGACATGTATGAGTTCTATTAGATGGGGGACAGTGATTGTAGGTCTGTTTTCCTTACTTGTGTTATTTATTTTGTATAGGAATTTTTGCGTGAGAGCATTAATTTTATCCTACGTTTGCCATGACATACAGTGTGTGAGAGAGTTTCTGCGATCTTTTAAGTTTCACAACGAGAAGAGTTGTGAGTTTGTCAATGTTTTTTCGTTATAACATTCCCTTTGTTGCTGAAACTTGCCATGTGCTCTCACGCTAGAGACCAGCATACATTTACTGAGTCGAGCACAGAAATCTTCAAAGATCAGCACTCAAACTCCACATCCAACGTGTGAAGAAATTTAGTGGAACATGAAAAAAAAAAAAGCAGCGAGAGAAAAACACGTTTCCTGACGAAATGGCATTATATTTGTAACCTAACCTGACACCTAATTTGATTACTGTAACCGCATTGTACTTGTTAGCAAACCGAGAAATTGTATTTGTTTTCTAATTAACGAAATTTGCGGATATTACACGGGAGTCTGACTTTTGAGCCTTGTAAACAGTGGCATAAAAATTAAGGCGGGAGGATGGCTCGCCGTTGTGTGATTTGATCAGCGAGAAGAATTAACCATTTTTCCACGAGTTGCTTTCTCACTTTTGTGGATAAAAATGTCCACTGCAGCCGGACAGGTAAAGAACTTTATTAGCCATGTTACACCCGTGGAACTGGCACATTGCTTGCATAAATATACATGCATTCACACACGCATGCATTACTGCACCAGCATATATACGTCCTAACATTTGTACAGGTAACAGCTGACCGTGGGGAAGGGAAGGGGAGACAGGGAAAGGGGAAAGGGAGGAGGAGGAGGACGGGTGGGGAAGGGAATGTCTAGGGGAGGAAGAGTGGGGGAAGGAATGGTGCTCTAAGTGACTACACCATATATACAGAGAGAGAGAGAGAGAGAGAGAGAGAGAGAGAGAGAGAGAGAGAGAGAGAGAGAGAGAGATTGGTTGGTTGATTGATTGATTTAAAGCGCCACAACAATAGAGTCACATGGCGCCCCCTAAAAGAGAGAGAGAGAGAGAGAGAGAGAGAGAGAGAGAGAGAGAGAGAGAGAGAGAGAGAAAATCCATTCATTAATTACCTCTGATCACTCATGCCATTGTTTCCTGACATTCCTAATGCAACGGGATAAAAATACATATATATCTGGGAAAAAAGTAAAGGTGATTAAGCAAAGGTATTCGACGATGAAAAAAAAAAATATTCCTTAGTTAGGGTAGGAGGGAGATGAAGGGAAGAAGTCTAAAGAATACGCATAAAAAAATGGGAAAAATAGTAAGGATTTGCAGGAACTGGGAAAGGAAGATGGGATTACTTTAGGGGAAGACTGCAAAAGAAACAGAAGTAGATAGAGTGTTGCGAGAGAGAGAGAGAGAGAGAGAGAGAGAGAGAGAGAGAGAGAGAGAGAGAGAGAGAGAGAGAGAGAGAGATTAGCGAAGAGTGAACAGAATAGCTATGAGGATGAAAAGAGAGAAAGAAGTCCGCAGGTAGAATAGAAAGATAGAGAGAAGGAGAGAGAAAAGAGAGAACGAGAGAGAGATTGATAGGTAGAGAGAGAAAAGTGAAAAAATATCACGAAAGAAAGAACAAGGTAGGAATGGTTGCATGCAGAGAGAGAGAGAGAGAGAGAGAGAGAGAGAGAGAGAGAGAGAGAGAGAGAGATGGGGGATGGGAAACCGGTTGAAAGGGGAAAGAGGGATGGGAGGGAAGGGGAGAAAGAGGAGGGAGTATTTCGGGAGAGAGAGAGAGATAGAGAGAGAGGGGGGGAGAGACAGTGAGGGGGGAGAGGAGCAGGCCAGGTAGTGTTCATCGGAATGGCATAATTGACATGAGTTTTGATTGAATTTTTTAACACTGGAGTGGGCTATGAGCGAGTGAGCCCCGGGGTATCAATGAATCAGACGATGCCAATTTTATGAAGTCCAGCAGATGATAAATGAAAATGTAAATAGCAAACTTTAAAGGGGCTCGTGATTATTTCAGCTGTGCTTGGCTTGTGCCGTCATTTGTGTGTGCTTGCTTGCTTCGTATGTGTGTGTGTGTGTGTGTGTGTGTGTGTGTGTGTGTGTGTGTGTGTGTGTGTGTGTGTGTGTGTGTGTGTGTGTGTGTGTGTGTGTGCATATAAACATGAGTGACCGGTTCTCCGTGAAGTGCTTGTTAATATGTGTGTGTGTGTGTGTGTGTGTGTGTGTGTGTGTGTGTGTGTGTGTGTGTGTGTGTGTGTGTGTGAGTTAGTGTGAGTGAGTGAGTGAGTGATCGTATATGTATGCATTTGTTTCCTATGTGAGTGTATGCGACTTTCATTCTCCATAGGACAAACCGTGTAGCTTTCCTGTCTATAAATACCATAAGCCCTTACCTGATAGAAATGAGAGAGAGAGAGAGAGAGAGAGAGAGAGAGAGAGAGTTCGTAGGCTCTCTCCAGCAAGGTTACCGATGTTCTCAGTCAACTGCTCCATTTTCTCTGACTAAAGGAGAGGCGGTGGGGGGAGTCTTACCTGGTGAGTTGGTGAGGCACTCCCGCTCCCCTCCCACACCCACCCCGCGGCTCCCGACTCCCTCCCCTTACTTCCCAGTCTCTTCTTCAGCCTCCTCCTCCTCCTCCTCCTCCTCCTCCTCCTCCTCCTCCTCCTCCTCCTCCTCCTCCTCCTCCTCCTCCTCCTTCTTTCCAGCTTCCCACTCTCCTCCCTGTTATCCTCCTTCACCTCTTCCTTCTTCCCACTCTTTCTTGTTTCTTCCACTTTCTCACTATCCTTTTTCTTCCATCTTCGTCTTCGTCTCCTCTTATCCTTTGTTCATTCTTTCCCCTCCTCCTCCTCCTCCTCCTCCTCCTCCTCCTCTTTGTTTTCTATTTTCCTCCCTTTTCTTCTTCTCCTTTTCCTTTTCCATTTCCTTTTCCTCCTCTTCCTCATCCTCTTTCTCTTCCTCTTCCTCTTCCTTTTCCTCCTCCTCCTCCTCCTCCTTCTCCTCCTCTTTTCTCAGCCGCACCATTATGCATTCTTTATTCTGCTATTCATCCTCCTCCATCTCTTCCAACTGACACATTATTTCTCGTCTCGTTTTTTTTTTTTTTTTTTTTTTTTTTTTTTTGTCTTCTTTGGTGCTCCCTCCGCTCATCCCACTCATCATGGACAGAGTTTGTGTTTTCCTTCGTTTTCTTTGTCCTTTGCCTAATACATTACTTACTCGTTCTTGTTTGTTTACTTACATACTTGTTTGGTCACTGTCTACTTAACGGTAAACAGAAGTACTTGGTTTTCGTGCGACTTGTGATGTGTTCAGTTTACTATAGTCTCCCGTTAAATCCTCGAAATTTTGTTGTTATTATTATTATTATTATTTCTTCTTTTTTTTTTTTTTTTTTTTAGTTTAGACTCCTGGTTTTGAATGTGAGTTGTATTGCTTATGTATTAATGTCTTGGCATTTCTCATTTAGTTGTGTAGCGGGAAATACAACACTTTTTTTTCTCGTTTTTTTTTTTTTTTTTTTTTTCTGGTGCCAATCGTCCATGCGAGTCATCCACAAATTACGGACATTTCTTTATCGGCTTACATTCACAGTGTACACGGCCGGTCCGGGTTAGCCTATATCCGATACTGAAAAATCGCATTAAAGGTATATTTTGCCCAAGAATCAACACTGCTCTCTCTCTCTCTCTCTCTCTCTCTCTCTCTCTCTCTCTCTCTCTCTCTCTCTCTCTCTCTCTCTCTCTCTCTCTCTCTCTCTCTCTCTCTCTCTCTCTCTCTCTCTCTCTCACACACACACACACACACACACACACACACACACACACACACACACACACACACACACACACACACACACACACACACACACAGGCATTTTTTCCGTGGAATTATTTGCGGATATTATAGTTTACCAATAAAAGGTCTGGGCATTAACCCGTATCAATGTTCTACTTGTCTTTTAGTGCATCGGCTCTCACGTGTGTTTTTTATCCATATATTTGTTTTCGTATTCATGCATTCCTGCCAGATAAAAAGGTCCGCGTGTATGTATGTGTTTATTTCATAACATAGCACCCCACACCCTCCTTTTCTTTTTTTTTTTTTTTTCATTTGAGTAGGGTTGGTTTATGATAGTGTGTGTGTGTGTGTGTGTAATTCACTGTTTGATCTGCTGCAGTCTCTGACGAGACAGCCAGACGTTACCCTACGGAACGAGCTCAGAGCTCATTATTTCCGATCTTCGGATAGGCCTTGTGTGTGTGTGTGTGTGTGTGTGTGTGTGTGTGTGTGTGTGTGTGTGTGTGTGTGTGTGTGTGTGTGTGTGTCTATAGGTTTGGTAGATTATTACAGGTTTTAAACTTCTCAGGTGCCTTGTTTTCTTTGCTGTTATTGTTGCTGTTGCTGTTTTGAAGTTTGGATTTTGCCATCAGTGTAATTTCTCTACTACTACTACTACTACTACTACTACTACTACTACTACTACCACTACTACTACTACTACTACCACTACCACCACCACCACCACCACCACCACCACTGCACCTGCACCACCACCACCACCACCACCACCACCACCACCACTGCCACCACCACCACCACCACCACCACCACCACCACCACCACCACTGCCACCACCACCACCACCACCACCACCACCACCACCACCACCACCACCACCACCACCTGCACCACCACCACTGCTGCTGCTGCCACCATTACTGCTGCTGTTGCTGCCATTTCACTGCTGCCATTACTACTGCTATACTACTACTACTACTACTACTACTACTACTACTACTACTACTACTACTACTACTACTACTACTACTACTGATGATGATAATGATATTAATAATCAATAATAATACACTTCTGTAATCATTCTGAAATGACCATCTAATAATACTATCTTTGCGGTCATCTTTTTAGTATGTAAGTGTTTTTCTCGCTGTCAATTGTTTTATCCCTAAAGAAGTCATAAGTTTTATCAAGTAACATACAACATCACCAACCTCTTCATTTTCAGTCATCATGGTCATTTTGTTCCGAAAAAGTGTTGTTTTCTTGTCTTTGTTTTACGACAGTAGTCGCTATCAACACACCCGCCACCTGGTGCCAAGTGTGCCGAAAAAGGAGTAACAGCATTTGTCTTTTTGCCACGTCCCTCCATTTAACCAGTAACCAGACCAATATCTCACCGCTAACAATGAAACAACCACCACTGATACCTCCTACAAAAATTGCAGCCAACCTCACCTACTACTCCCCCCTCTCTAACCGCTACCACAATCCTCCTCCTCCTCCTCCTCCTCTCATACCACCCCAACCAACACCGCCACCGCCACCGCCACCGTCGCTTCTGTTATCTCTCCTATCCAAGCCATTATCATTTGCGTTTACTGCCACGTAAATTTCCATTTGGATCTTAAACCCGAGGCCACGGTAAAGATGCTCGCTCTCTTACCTAGAACCTTCATCGTCCATTGTCTGGAACCGCTTCCATGAATTCCAAGATTGCACACTTCCCAAGTTGCATCTTCGGAAGTTCTCCTCTTACATTCCGGCAAAATTATCGCGCGGGGAAAATTATCGCGGGGGAGATCACGCCGTAAACGCTGATATAAATGCCTTACTAACACGCACGCCGGACTAGAGTCTCCGGCCTGCTGGGCGCTGGAGGGCGATGGGAGGGTGGCGAGTGAAGGCGTGTTTGCCCTTAGACTAAACTTTCGTGTCTCCTTTGGGTGATTGTGTCCTGTAGATATACCTTGCTTCAATAATGCTGCACCTGTCCTTAGCGGCCTCTCTTTTTTGTGTGTATAACTATTACTAGTGTCAGATTTGCTGTATAGCTGACATATTCATTTATTCACGACGTTTGATTTTACGTATGGAATGAAGAATGGTTTATAAGTATACTCATTGCCGCTTGGTGGGCGCTAGTTATGTCCTGGTTAGCGGAAGTTTATAAGGTCACGTGGCTGTCATGGCTTCGATCAGAGGATAATGTTATGGCTAATGTACTATACGTGAGGGAACCGAGTATGAATTGTTTGATTATAAGTATTGTATAGATTTGTATAATTTGGACGTGATGTGGAGGAATGTGGGAAACGGATGGCGTGAGTGGGATTACCGCGGCATAGATTGTTGGATACGGATTTAGTGTTGATATGGGCGTGTTTGTGAGGATGTGGTTTGGAGAATGTGGTGTGGTATGAGTGTGGGCGTATTGGTGTGGGTGTAGATTTGTAGATACAGGGTGAAGGTAGGTTTGCGCGTGTGAGTAATGTTGTGGGTGTGTGTATGTGATATGAGTGTTGATACGAATAATCTTGAGAACTTACAAGGATACGAGATTGTAATTACGAGAGAAAATGAGAGAAATAGTGTTTGATCCAATATTAATGTGCACTAAAAGCGTTCGAGGATTAAAATTACAAGGAGATGCGACAAATATGATAACAGTAGAGGAAATAATAACTAATGACAAAATTGCGTGTCCTGAGGGGAATTATGCGACACAAGACAGCTAACGTTATTACTAGTAACAATAGTAATAACGTTGATAATGATAATAGTAATAATGATAATAATGCTAATGATAAAGATAACAGTAATGGTGGTATTGATGATAACAATGCATTTATTTAATCAAGGCGAGTCCCAGCCATTCTTACATAATTTATTTGCCCATAGGCGTCTTGAGTTGCTGGAGGGGAAAGTCAGGGCACATCCTCATTATTCTTCCTTTAGTGTTGCTGTTAATATTTTTACTACTACTATTCCGCTTCTTCTTCTTCTTCTTCTTTTTCTTTTTCTTCTTCTTCTTTTTCTTCTTCTTCTTCTTCTTCTTCTTCTTCTTCTTCTTCTTCTTCTTCTTATTCTTATTCTTATTCTTATTATTATTATTATTATTATTATTATTATTATTATTATTATTATTATTATTATTATTATTATTATTATTATTATTATTATTATTATTATTATTATTACTACTACTACTACTACTACTACTACTACTGCTACTGCTGCTGCTGCTGCTGCTGCTGTTATTACTGCCACTACCACTATTACTGCCACCACTACTATTACTGCCACCACTACTACTGCCACTACTACTGCCACTACTACTATTACTGTCACTACTACTATTACTGTCACTACTACTACTACTACTACTACTACTACTACTACTACTACTACTACTACTACTACTACTACTACTACTACTACTACTACTACTACTACTGCTGCTGCTGCTGCTGCTGCTGCTGCTGCTGCTGCTGCTGCTGCTGCTGCTGCTGCTGCTGCTACTGCTGCTACTACTAGTACTACGGGTACAACTATAACTACTACTATTATTACTTCTGTGGTTTCTTCCATTCTCCTCCTCCTCGTCTCCCTCTTTCTCCCTCTTTCCTCCTCCTCCTCCTCCTCCTCCTCCTCCTCCTCCTCCTCCTCCTCCTCCTCCTCCTCCTCCTCCTCCTCCTCCTCCTCCTCCTCCTCCTCCTCCTCCTCCTCCTCCTCCTCCTTGCTCATGCTGCCGCTGACGTTTCTACATTCTTGCTCCTTTGTTGTTATTTTTGTTGTTGTTGTTGTTATTATACAATCTACATGTAGGCCACAAATACACTCCTTGAGACACTGGTGGCAGGAATCAGACACTAGGGTACCTGTGAGATTCATGAGGAATGACAGTCTACCTTTCCCTCTATTACAAACGTTGGTGCCTCTGACAGTCGATGTTCACTTTGGCACCCTCAGGACACGTATGTTTGTACAGTATATGCCTGCTCTGCTCTTCGTAAACTTCGATAGTAATATATTAGGCGTGCTATGTGGTGACTTGCCTAAAAACCCCAAGCAGTGAAGGGCTGATATTGGGTTATTGCTGCCTCACCGGCCAATAAACATCAGGTATTGTTGATACAGGCGCGTCATGGTCTTGTCACTTGGTCTTGCTAGAGTCAGTTATCCGGGCAGTTTTCCGCGGCGCTTCAACAAGAGGCCGCGTGCTACTGTACTGATTCCTGTCATGTGCCTGCCCTGTGCTTGGCGGGGATCAGGTTTTAGTAATGATGATTGGTTTGCAATTATGGATAATGATGTTAATGATAATAGGTGTCACTGCTGCTGCTGCTGTTGTTGTTGTTGCTGTTGCTGTTGTTGTTTTTGTTGTTTTGTTACTACTACTACTGCTGCTGCTGCTGGTGCTGCTGCTTCTGCCGCCGCCGCCGCCGCCGCCGCCGTCCGACGCCACCACCACCACCACCACCACCACCCACCACCACCATCACCATCACCACCACCACCACCACCACCACCACCACCACCACCACCACCACACCACCACCACCACCACCACACTACTACACCACTACACCACTGCTGCTGCTGCTGCTGCTGCTGCTGCTGCTGCTGCTGCTGCTGCTGCTGCTGCTGCTACCACTGCTGCTGCTGCTGCTGCTACCACTGCCACTGCTACTGCTACCACTCACTGCACTCACTCTACTACCACCACCACCACCACCACCACCACCACCACCACCACCACCACCACCACTGCTGCTGCTGCTGCTGCTGCTGCTGCTGCTGCTGCTGCTGCTGCTGCCACCACCACTGCTGCTGCTACTACCACTGCTGCACTGCTGCTGCTGCTGCTGCTGCTGCTGCTACTGCTACTGCTGCTGCTACTGCTACTGCTGCTGCTGCTGCTGCTGCTGCTGCTGCTGCTGCTGCTGCTGCTACTACTACTACTACTACTACTACTACTAGTACCACCACCACTACTGCTGCTGTTGTTGCTATTGCTACTGTTATGGATGTTGCTGCTGTTGCTTTTTATAATAAAAAACGCAGTATTTTTTTTATATTTTAGCATCATTGCCATTAACAGCAGTAACAGCAACAGGAGTAGTAACGCCATTACCGGTAGCAGCAGTAAGGTCATAAGTATGCAGCATTACACTCTATAATGTTTCTTGTTTCTTGAACGGGTTAAATATTAGATCACTACATCACCGAATTCATTTTCTGGAGGATAAATATGTTCTCAAACCTTGACACATTCAGATATCCGTGACGGCTTGTGTGAGTGTACGAAGCTTATTCGAATTAAAACTAGTCTACAAGAGATTTTTGAAAAATATTTCATTAGTATATGATTGTCAGAATTTGAATAAATATTATTTACATCCAATTTTTTTTACTAAGGCGGTGAATTTCAGTCACCGTTTCTCTTGAATCATGAATAATGTAAAACAAGTGTTATGGAGGCGTATGAGCGAGACAGTCTGGACAACACATCAAGTAATCCTAGAATCTCCAAGTTTTTAGTTCGGTGTTGTGACATTGTGTTCTTTCGTGTGTCCTTCAAGCTTGTGTCTCTGAAATTATTCACTTAGTTGCGGAAGAAGATGATGTGCCTCGTCCTTGGAGACTTGGCGAAGCGCTATGCAGGAGGCAGGGAGAGGCGCGGCACGTCAGGTTCTGTTGAATATGTTTTATTGTAAGAACTGCAGTGCTAATGAATAAATTGGAATCGTGCCTTGTGTAATTTTCTAATTTTCGATTGGACCTGGCGAATATTTCAATCTCACGAAGACTTATAAATGTTATCACGATGTCCTATCGTATTTATTCTAAATTTAGTTGGGTATTAAGAAGCCTTCTTGCTCTGCTTCGTACAAACCCCAACGAAAATCACATTTATTCTATATAGTAGTGCCTTAAAATCAATTTCAACGTAATCGACTCCTTTGATAACGATGATAGTGGCTTGAGGCGAAATACAGTGGCGTGCAACTGTACAGTGATATGATGCGCTCGTGGCGATGAAGACCTTTACTTTGAATGCTCGTGCAGGAACAGGAAGTCAATAAGTATGAGTTGCAGGAGGGGCAGCGGCGGAAAGGTGACCTCGGGGTTGTCTGATGCAGCCCTTGTGACCCGCCGCACCTGGACACATCATGGTGCTGTTGTCCATCACCTGACCACGCTAGTCTGAGGGCTTGCTTCTCGGCGCCGCCCTGGCCGCTGCATTTCTCCACACTCAGCCTCCGTGCGTTGATTGAACATGGAATCGCGCGCCGCCAGGTATCAATACTTGGGTTTAGGCTGGACACCGCTAGCTGATAAGGAGGGAGCGAAATAAACTATGAATTTCTGAAGAACAGTCTTCATTTTCTCTCACGTTTCATCTCTTGGCTTGCTACTGCTATATATTTAATTGAGTTTATTCAGGAAATAGAATACATAATTTTTAATGTGGTGCGGAGTTGTATAAGCTTTTGTCTAATTGAGAATGGAATTTTGGTAGAAAGGTGCAAATGAAGAACAGGTATTTTGGAAATACTATCGTCAATATCGAAATAAGACAGACTTACGGAATGGATGGAGAACAAATCGCGTGGATTCGCTCGAAATGTCGAAGAAGATAAGATGAATATACTTTTTTTTTTACATACAGAGAAATGTCAGTTTATCAAAACACTTTAATTCTACTAAATTCAATTGCGATAATTTTGATTGCCATAATCGTTAAGATGCTTTTATCATCTGTGTGTGTGTGTGTGTGTGTGTGTGTGTGTGTGTGTGTGTGTGTGTGTGTGTGTGTGTGTGTGTGTGTGTGTGTGTGTGTGTGTGTGTGTGAATGATATGCTCCATTGTATGGTTTCTTTATTGTTTTCAGAAATCACCTTACTTAAGTTGTATAATTTCTCCAGTAGGAATGTAAACAAATGACGTAATTATGTTGAACTCCTTGCCTCTCTGTGCTCGTCCCTAGTCAATAATTGTCTGAATTTCTTGCATTCTTCGACGAGAGTCAGCCAAATGGATTCGCGAATTGGTCTCGCAGAGCCTTTTTTTTTTTTTTTGTCGTGTGTTCTTATGCTCAGGTCCAGAGAGAGAGAGAGAGAGAGAGAGAGAGAGAGAGAGAGAGAGAGAGAGAGAGAGAGAGAGAGAGAGAGAGAGAGAGAGAGAAATGAGAATCTCATATGCAACTACAGAACTGTAAATCTCATTCAAATCTTAAGACATATTCAGTCTTAAATTTCGGTATTGACGAAAGCAAGTGTGCTTTTCTTGATATTTTATTGAATTTCTGCTCTGGACACGTGAAAATTGAAGTTACTGTGGAATTTCTCCTCGTATCACACAATGGAGCTGGTAATAGGAAGAACCTCCACTATTCTGTACAAGTTTCAGCAAGAATACTCTTTCTGGAATGTAGTTACTGTTGTCTGTATGTATTGTTGGGTGGATACCCTTCTTTATTTCGAATTAGCTTCTTGTATCACACTATGTTCCTGATGTTAAGAGATTACCACTCTTTTGTATTATTTTTGGGAACGATTCTCTGGTTACAATGTGGTTACTGTCTTTTATACGTGTAGCTTAATGCATGCTCCTTACAAGCCGCCATATTTCTTCATATTTCTTCTTCCTATATAAGCCGATGTAATCTACGTAGTTCTAGTCAGTGTAGGGATACAAAGAAAGAAGATGTCTTAGTGAAGGAAAAATGGGAAATACAGCTTAGTTGAAGTATATAATGATTTTCCTTTTTCATGTATAGCCAAAAATCCTCTGTGTTGTGTTTCTAAGTCTCTTTTGGATTTGATCTTGCAACGTTATAGGAAGAGATACATAAAGAAAAATCACCTGACGAGAGAGAGAGAGAGAGAGAGAGAGAGAGAGAGAGAGAGAGAGAGAGAGAGAGAGAGTAGGAGACACCAGCAATTTATTTCCTCCTTCGATAACTAACACGGACGCCAGACTTGATGAGAATGACCAGCACCACATTGTTCTCGTCTCCTCACGCTGCCCAGACCTCTCTCACTGCCCGACTCTCCCCTCTCCCCTCATTCTCTCTCTCTCTCTCTCTCTCTCTCTCTCTCTCTCTCTCTCTCTCTAACATACTTATTTTACTGATTTTCATTGTTCTACTGTTACCTTTATACTCTTTCTTCACATATAACAAATTCTCCATTATTACTCTTGGCTCTTTGTCTGGTTCATCTACGTTGCATTTTGACTGGTGTAGTACCATCGAGCTCTAATCCAAGCAGTGAGTTAAAGAGAGGTGGTTTGGTGGGTGGATTAGGTGTTGTCCTCAGTGGCAGCAACAGGTACACAGGACAGACAGGTGACACAGACTAGTCGAAATGAGGATGATTACAGCGTTAGTCAGTTGAGACGCCGAGACAGAGAGAGAGAGAGAGAGAGAGAGAGAGAGAGAGAGAGAGAGAGAGAGAGAGAGAGAGAGAGAGAGAGAGAGAGAGAGAGCATGTGTGTATGTCTTCTAGTATAACTATACGTATTCCTTTAACTGTGTTCACTGAATTGTCTTTCGCCTTTCCATCTTTCCTGACGCATCACTTCACTCCGTCCCTCGCCCCATTACTTTCACTAGGAGCTTCTTGACGCACCAGCTTTACAGTATTTAAAATCATGTGGCACACGTCGTACCACCATCCGACACAAGGACACTCTGAATCTTCTACCTACCATAGTATGTCATTTTTTATACTGTGCTTCATGATACTGCCACACCCTGTTCATCCCGCCCTCTGCAGAAGCGTCTCCTTTCATTCACCTCGTACATATCTCTCTCCTCCAACATTCAACTGCATTACATTATAAGTTAG
>NC_059302.1:5418424-5430924 GCF_017591435.1 Portunus trituberculatus | reverse complement strand
TCAAACATCACTTCCATATCAAATCATTATGTATTGTTTTTGTTGTTAGCGTTCATATATATATATATATATATATATATATATATATATATATATATATATATATATATATATATATATATATATATATATATATATATATATATATATATATATATATATATATATATATATATATATATATATATATATATATATATATATATATATATATATATATATATATATATATATATATAAACTTAACTTTTCTTTGAACCATCAGTTAAGTACTAAATTTTATTCGAAATTACACATATGGTACTTCAGGGAAATAATTATTCGTCAAGCAGCAGCATTTTATTTCCTCGCTTATGAGCGTTTTCATTGATGAGGAGAGAACGACTCCACGGCGCTGGTAGGAACGTGAATTTTCTAACCATTCCTCAGTCGGCAGAAAACTTGTTTCACGGTTATTCATCTGCATTACCTCACCAACTAGCGGTGCAGTGTCACTCTTCAAGAAGTCAAACACTGTATCGTGCGACGCCAAAAGAATATTTCTTTTTTTTAGCTGGTGATTTTGGTTTTTACTTGAAACATTGAATATTCTAAAATTCATTACCCTGTGTCTATATTATTTTAGTGATTTAATATATTAGAACCAATGGGGAAGACAGGATTATTTTTTCTAAAGTAAGTATCGAGAAATTTCTCACCAGACAGAAGAATTGCAGGCCACTCCTAAAACCCTGGTGGGGCTTGTCTTAGCCAGGGGAGTGGCTGGGGCAGGATTGGGTGAGAGGCGGCCTGAGGTATCCACTGATAAGTAAGAGTTGGCCAGCAGCAGGCCTTTTACAGCTGATGTATGAAAAGCAATAAATGTAAAGTGCGAGCCAAGTTAGCCGGGAGGAAATAGCGTGCAGGCGGCTCTCCGGCGGCAGTTTCTTTGTGCGCCACAATAGCTTTCACGTATAATAGCGCATGAAGCACTCTCCTCCCTCCTTATCGCCTGGAAGAGAGAAATGTAATAGCTATCCCTTCAAGACAGTACAGTAAATAAGATGACAAGTGTGGCCATGTGCGCGTTATCGCTGATAGTCGGCATCAAAGCCTCCCCTGGATTCCCGTTTTCTCAAAATCAGAGGGCGAGTGGGGGCGTGGGGGGCCCAAGACGGCTGGCCAACAGAGAACGGAGGGGCGGGGGCCGGTGCCAGGGGCCCTGCCCCTTAGTAAAACTCGCAATCTTACAGGGCATGTGCGCAAAATGACTTCCTTTCACACATGCGTGGAGTTGAGTATGTGCGTCTAGCGGGGGTTGGGGTAGGGAGGCGGGGGGCAATGACGCGGGAGGCGCGGGGATGCGGGGGTAGTGGGCGGAGCAAGGAGATGGGAGGAGTCAGCGAAAAGGGGCGGAGTCGGGGGGGTTGGAGGCGAGGAGGAGCCTGCGAGCGGCGGGGGTTCGAGCAGCGTGTGGGCCACACTCTGAGCTGGGCCGCGGCTGGGAGCGTTGCGGCTGCTGTCTGGCGGCGCCTCATAGCTGTCCAGCAACCCTCCCAGTTCCGGCTGCTGGCACCCGGTGCTCGCCTCCTCCCGAGTAGCGCTCTTGTTGCATTGTGGTGTGTCCGCTGTTTTGTTCTTACGCTTGAGCATCAAATGAACAAGCGCTTCCAGATTCTGTGATTGACTTAGTTCAGCACGACTTGGAGGATGAGTGAGCACCGGGCTGCCTCGCGCGGGGAGGCTTGTTCAGCTCGCTCAGCTGCGGCCTCTGGCTCAGCTCTGAACGCCTCGCCACTGCATGAATAAAATAACACTTCTTATGTTTTCCTACACATCTATTAGTTAATCGAGCTCATCATGAGTTCCCTTGAGGTTGTGCTTAAGTTCTGAGATTGCTGAGAGGCATCGTTGTGGATGTTTCGAGGTGTAATGGGTCACATGCCGTGTATTTGTATTAGTGCTACTGTAATTATTAATGGAATGAAGCAGAATCTTGAGTGTGTTACAGAATATGTTCATGTTGGTCGCTCCCCGCTGCTCGTGGCTCGCGTGTGCTGGCCAGGCGCCAAGTGTTGCAGGCGCTCGGAATGGATACACATGCATGTTATTACTCTACTTCTAGGCTCGCTCGAGCTCATTACTATTACCGCCTAACATGCGTATGTTACGCAGCATTGGTTAGTCTGGGAATGCTATGTGAACGTTAGTACATGTACTTATACTTATTATGATCTGAGCGGCGGTGGTGAGGTTCCGTGTAAGACGACACGTTGTTATCGTAAAGAGCACGACCCGCCGGTCCGCCGGTGTGGTTGCTACAGCCGGCAGAGTTCTATCGCGACGTGTTCAGCCTTCAGCGTGGTGAACATTTATATATTTTGCAATGCAGATATATTTCTGATTTACACTGTGCGCACTTTTACACACTTTATGTAAACCACATGACTCCTACCATTTTTTTTATTAATAAAAATCTGCCATAGCGAGTGAATCCAGTGAACGCTTATCAAGATTATATGCAGGCAAGAATATCAACAAGAGTACTCTCCATTTGGGTGTTTGTTGTCATTTTACATGCAAATGTTGAAAGATATCCTGAATTACTAATAATTTCATTTATATTAGATTTACGTTACCGTGAAGTTAGGGAAGTAGAGATTTCAAAGTGTATTAGATTATATATGTTGCTGGAGAAGTTTGCCTCATCATCGATGTCCAGATGTGGAAGAGATCGGTGGGTGTGAGGGCGGCGGGGAGGCGGGGCGGGCGAGCATTGTGTCGTAATGTGGCGGGTGGAGAATTTGTGTATACAGACAGTTCGTGATTTGTAAATTTCACATCTTTGCTTGTCAGTGGATGAGTCAGCAAAGGAGGCTTGGCTGATAACCTAGTGAATAATTTGCTAGCACTGATCTGCGATCCAGCAATGAAATTAAAACGTATACTAGTCTTCACAATTTATAAGAAAAATCTTAGTTCTTCATAAAAACGTGTTATTCACGAAACATATTTATATTATTGAGATGCTGGAAATCTTATAAAGAACTGTTTCAAAAGAAAATGCATCATATGTCTAAGAAGTGTTTCAGAAGCAAATTTGTTAACACTCTTTGGATCAACACCGCTGGATAACGCTCAGGATGGTACGAGAACAGCCTATACTAGGAATGCGTCTCACTGTGGCCAATCTTTAGTTCCCCAGTACAGCATTAAGTGCGGCTTAACCACCGGCGAGTGCTACATGAAAGGTCGCATCACTTATCACCAAAGAATCGCCCTTCTGTTCGTCTATTCGTCAGGAGACATTAGCAATAATTTCACGCAGTTGACATGCTACGGCTGGCAATAATGAAACACATGTGACCGACGCACATCATGTTAGGAAAATTTTTCCTCCTGGACTAATCACCCCAGCTGCTGGCTAAGCTGTAATTTTGTCAGCCGAAAGAACGACGGAAAAATTCTAGTTCGTGCGATGACGTCAGCCCAAACCTGTCATTAAGGGAGTTTTAAATTTGTGGATAAAAAAGTGGATCCTAATCTCCACAAAAGATATTTATTAGCTCGCTATTAAAAGAGTATAACTGGGTTGCATTACCCATCCGCATGAAGCGCAGGAGTGTTAGAGTGTCGCCTGAACACACCCAAGACATTCGTAGAATCCCATACAGTGAAGGGAAGAACACTGTCTAGACAGGCTGGCCTTTTGAGGTATGATATACATGTTATTTTAAGTCTTGTATAGCAGGAAACAATATACTTCCCTTACATACTATAAAGTTATATATTTTGAAAGATACAAGGATTTCGTAATGTTTTCGTCTTGTACATTACTTCGATCAAATCACTCATGACTTAACCTTACACATTGTCTCATTCCTGTCATATCGTCGTCCCCTTTCTCTCATGACACACATTGGGCCACAACCTTCGTATACCTGAACCCTTTACCCTGTCTGTCCCTATTCTCCTTGGGCTTTCCCGCGCCGTACCTCTCATCCTTCATTCTATTCATTAAAGTTGTTCCACATGGATTTCCCTCCTTTCTACTCTTACTGCTTTCGACTTTTGCTCTTGAGTCGACGTACACACTTGCCTGGCACGTGTTAGTTAAGGGACAAAACCCAAATACTATTATACAGTCCTCTAGCTGTCACAACCCTCGGCTGTTTCTCATTCACTATTCCTTTCAGCACTCCAGCCACTCCTCCGCCTTGCATTACTCTTTCAACTACCGCTGCATTCATTCTACCCTTCTGTACAAAGCTACGGAGGTACTTTAGTACTTTTTTCCCCCATTGCTTGTAACTTGTATACTCTCCAAGCCTGACTTCCATTCTCACACCCTGGGATGTTTTCCCGTAGGAATGGCTGCAAGCAGCAGTCTGAATACTCTTGTGAGAATTGGCCGTTTCCTTAAGCTCCGTCAGTTGCGAGCAGTAAGTATGGTTATACTCGTATACTGTGCTGTGATGTTCTCGGGGACATTATAGTTTAGTGTTGCTCTATGGCTGCAATCTAAAGTGTCTTTAAATGTCTTTACCCCCCATCTCTCTCTCTCTCTCTCTCTCTCTCTCTCTCTCTCTCTCTCTCTCTCTCTCTCTCTCTCTCTCTCTCTATATATATATATATATATATATATATATATATATATATATATATATATATATATATATATATAATCCAGCAGAAATATTTTTAGGGAAAATATTTATTGTAAGGGAATAAGATAGGACAGGAAGGACGATAGGAAGGAAAGAATACCGGGAAAGATAAGAGAAATTATTTTAAGACGGGCTTCTCTGGTGGAGAAAAGTGAAGCAGCAGTACTTGGAGAAATTTGAGGGAAAGGGGCAGAAATAGGAGAATAATGAAGAAGAGGGCTAGGAGGAGGAGGAGGAGGAGGAGGAGGAGGAGGAGGAGGAGGAGGAGGAGGAGGAGGAGGAGGAAGAAGAAGAAGAAGAAGAAGAAGAAGAAGAAGAAGAAGAAGAAGAAGAAGAAGAAGAAGAAAGGGAGAGAAGCAGAGAAGAGAGACTGGATAAATGTAGAAAAAAAGGGAGCGGTGGAGGGAAAATAAAATTGCACTGTATCAATGTTGAGAGACGGTGTTTTAATTTCTCTCTCTTCCTCGCTCATTATGAAGTCCGGTTGCTTGCCTGCCCTCCCCTCCTCGTCCCTTCCTTTGCCTTGCCTTGCCTACACCGTCAACTATGCCTTCCCACCTCCCCTGCCCCACCCTACATCTCACTGCCCGCCTTTGCTTTGGGCCGTGTAGTTCCTCTCCGCCCGCAACGCACCATTCAATTGTTAAGTCATCAGTTATCGTTATTTATTGAGTACCAGATCACGTAAACATATCCCGCGGCGAAACAGGTTCACTAGTGGACCGGAAGGAAGCCAAGGTGGCAAGGGGAGGACCGGTCCTGACCAACGACGAGGTGCTACCGGTGTCGCGTCCTCCTGGCGGCGCTGCTGTGCTCCTTGTGCCTCTTCTTGTCTCTTTTGCTTTTGTGTTGATTTGCAAAACACACGTGGTTGTCTCGGGACATGTATGTAGGTTCACACGATACCCCTTATTCTCTCTCTCTCTCTCTCTCTCTCTCTCTCTCTCTCTCTCTCTCTCTCTCTCTCTCTCTCTCTCTCTCTCTCTCTCTCTCTCTCTCTCTCTCTCTCTCTCTCTGTGTGTGTGTGTGTGTGTGTGTGTGTGTGTGTGTGTGTACAGTAGAGAGAGAGAGACACACACACACACACACACACACACACACACACACACACACACACACACACACACACACACACACACACACACACACACACACACACACACACACACACACACATATATATATATATATATATATATATATATATATATATATATATATATATATATATATATATATATATATATACATACATACATACATACATACATACATACATACTTACCTACTATTATTTCTCTCTATTTCTACTTTTGCTTTTTTTTCTTCCTCTTCCTCCTCCTCCTCATCGTCTTCCCAATCCGTAAGACATTAAATCATAGCAAATATATTACGCGGATGGACGCTTTATAGGAAATTATGATGTAATGCAATTTAAGTAATTGTCTTATCTTCCTGAAGTATGTGTTTGTGCGGAGGATTGCCTTCTACTGCCAAGACGGAGGGGTGTGTCCTTACTCGCTGGCTGTTGCTCCCTCGTGCCGCGGTGATAATGATGATAATAAGGAGAAGCACAAGGACGAAACGAAGGTGTAAGGGAAATATTGTATCATACACCATGGGAAATGAAGAAGAGGAAGGGAAGGAGTAGGAGGAGGTGAAGAAAAGAAGAGGGTAAATAGAAGGAGAAATGAGAAAGGTGGTTGATATGGTGAATGGGAAATAGAACATACCTTAGAATCCCTCATCTTTTTCTGTGTTTCTGTCTTTCGTTCGTGATTCAACCTGCAAAGATAAAACCATTGTCCAGAGGTTATTCCTCTGTAAAAATAACTTACTATCACAATGGAAAAAAAGTCTCCGTTAAAAGTCCGGTCCCCAAAAAAAGACGAGTATCGTGCAAATATTTACAGGTAGACAAGATTTGTTCAGTGTAATTTTTTTTTTTTTTTTTTTTTTTTTTTGCCCCACGAATCTCCAGCCATTGACTATTTTCCACGGCCAGAGACGATATAAAGCCACCTTGCCAAGAAAAGAAATGTTATAGTGGTTGCGCAATGCTAAATATGTAACATGCGTTGCGACACTATGTAGAAAAGTCTCCGTAGTGAAATGTGCACTGAGATAAATAGAGCAATGTGTAAGTTTCCTTGCTGTTCAGGGAGGACCAATTCAGTAAGTGACTTCGATAGAAGCAGCAGCAGCAGCAGTTGTTGATCGTGCCAGTGATAGTGCTTTGTGGTCCTAGTAGTTCTACTACTACTACTACTACTACTACTACTACTACTACTACTACTACTACTACTACTACTACTACTACTACTACTACTACTACTACTACTACTGCTGTTACTATTCACTTGTAACCAACGAATGAGAAAAGAAAACACACACACACACACACACACACACACACACACACACACACACACACACACACACACACACACACACACACACACCGTTGATGAAACAGCTTTGCTGTCGAGACCAAGAATAAATATGATTGAGGTAAATATGGAGAGAATTGTGTTTGATAGTATTTCAAACACTAGAAAAATATATTCACACACACACACACACACACACACACACACACACACACACACACACACACACACACACACACACACACACACACACATACACACATTACCGCCAACATTTACTACATAGCTTTTCTAGAACACTTACTTAATTTTAAACTGAATTTTTATTTCATTGATATTTTGACATTCTTCATGAAGTGTAACACTGCACACTGTGGCGTAAGGCAGCCTTTTATCAACTTCGGAGGGAAAGAAGGGAAAAAAGTCAAGTGTTTCACCTATGATATTTAATTTTCGCAATTGAGTAATTTTCAGTATAAACATGTTAATAAATATATGTTTTATATAACTAGTAAGATTTTACACTCGTCCTTCTGAGTAATGCAGGTTTCTGTCGGTCATCATATTGTGTCTTCCTCTAGCTCTGTAATCTTAGAAATATTTATAACCCCTCATCCTTCCCACCGAAAGACACACCAGCGTAAGTCTGTGGTAAAACCTGCGGCACTGAAGGCAGCATCAGTGTGCTAAAAGATTTGAAATGGTAGGAGGTTCATTTTATCTTCTTACTTTGCGGACCAGGATGAAGCGCTTCCATGCAATGCTTGCCGGGGAGGCAACACGGACAGGAAAAATGTTGCCCGCAAGATGGTGTGAAGTAAAGCTTTGGCTTCGTAAATACTGCCTGCTGCTGAAGGATGCAGCGTCTGTCCTGCGTCACGGTATTCTCTGGTGAGACGTTTTTACCGCCGCGTGATGCTCTTGAGTCTTCATTCAAAAATATGTTGAAGCATTTACACACACACACACACACACACACACACACACACACACACACACACACACACACACACACACACACACACACACACACACACACACACACACACATATATATATATATATATATATATATATATATATATATATATATATATATATATATATATATATATATATATATTTGATAAGTAAAATACGGGTTACATTAAAAAAATAAATAAATAAGCCGCAGCAAGAAAATGCAAAAAAATACAGAATTAATGAAAGCAGATTTTGTGCTGAAATCAACAAAGCTCTGACATTCATCTTTTCTTTCCCGATCATTATAAACAAAAATTGAAGTAACAAGAAAAAAAAAATGAAATGACCACAAAATATGAACATTCTTTGTTGTTGAGGAAGATCGTCAAGTATTCTTTCCTGTTCATTGGCGAGCATCAAATAATTCAACACACCGCAGCACACTACAGCCATCGGTACACTTACACACGTACTCCCGTCGGGCGATAAAAGGCCGCGGAAAAGAGTAAGTGAAAAGGGAAAAAAATAATCTTACCCCTTTGTGACGAGCGTATCGGATACTGCATAATAAATCAGCATGTAATTATTTAAAGGATTCCGTGAAACGTTTATTGAAAAAGGCTGACCGAGTGTGGCTATCAGGTAGTGACAGGTAGACGTAGTGAGGCGAAGGAGGGCAGCCGTGGGATGGCTGTATGTGTGTGTGTGTGTGTGTGTGTGTGTGTGTGTGTGTGTGTGTGTGTGTGTGTGTGTGTGTGTGTGTGTGTGTGTATGTGTGTGTGTGATCGGTGAATTCAGGGTTGGGAAGGGCACGGGTGAATGATGTATATGAATTTGTTGTGTAAGTGAAGTGTAAGTGAAGAACAGTAATTACTTTTCATGGCAGAATCTGCTATTATGCACAAATCTTTCATTGTGTTTTCTTTTAGTAAGCAAATGTCTTTGGTTATATACATATAATGAATAGAGTTTATGAGTTTGTTTAGTGCACTGAATGAAAAGAGTCTGGTGTGTCCACTCATTAAGACTGAGCAAACCTGGTAAACAAGACAGCGCCCATCACACTTCAGCGAAATACCGCGGCGCAGGTGCGCGGCACGCAGGTGTGAAAGTGCTGAGATGGAGTTTCTTTTTTTCGCCTAATTGGCCTGAGCCCGAGCGCCTCCACGACACCTGAGCTGCGGCTCGATAAAAGTGGAGTAAAAACACTCGATCCGCACAGAACTTGAGTCTTTCTCCCTCACTGACCCGGGGACGGCGACTCCCCGACACTAAACCGAGCCCAGACAACTGTGTGTGTGTGTGTGTGTGTGTGTGTGTGTGTGTGTGTGTGTGTGTGTGTGTGTGTTTGGGTGGATGGGTGTGACTGCGATATGTAATACATATAGTGATGTATTTTAAGTGTTAAGGACTGTTCTACAACCGTAATCTTAATACCAGTGATGAAATAAATATTTTCCATTAAGAGTGTGCTTGCTGCCGAAAATAGTAAAATGTTGTCTGTGCTGGCCTTGGGTGATGGAACTTGTGGTTGTGAAATCATTTTACACTCACGACTACTCTTCTACCTCTGTAACACTTGCTCGGAATCACAAATGTAAACCAATTTATCTTGAGTATCTAAACAGTTTTAAATTTCTTGTCTGAATAGCTTTCTTTACTCACTATAGTTTGGCCTCATCGATGGCTTGTACCAGCACCACACTTGTCATTAGCCACTCGACTCTGATACTGATTTCATATTATTTGCTTTTTGTGAATGGATCAAATTAAACACAGTATAGCTCTACATGTTCTTATGCTACGGCACTTCACGTAAAATGAAAGGGAATGTAGAGTTGTGCCAGACCTGTGCACTGGGCACACACATTTGTAAGTTTCACATATTTTACAAATGAAAATAACTGATTATAATAGAAACACAAGTATAAATTAAGTGTTTGTTTCACTCTAGCAGCCTTGGATTCTATTTTTGCCCTTCGTACCAGGACGGCAAAAAGGCGAGACAATACATAATGGAGATTGGAGGGAGCGCAAGAATGCAAACTAGATCCATTTTTCTGTCGCCCGTGATTGGACTGTCGAGGTGACGACGTCTTCTCACGACACAACACAATTATATTCTACGAGCCACCCTGGAGTCCGCCGCCCCTTCCCTCAACCTGCCCAGGATCGAGTGGTAGATTAGAGAGAGAGAGAGAGAGAGAGAGAGAGAGAGAGAGAGAGCAAAAACATTAAAAGTAAAAGTGTCGTGGGTGTTGGAAGGGCAGAAACAACTTTTCCGATGCATTAATATTCATTAAAGACGGCAAAAGCTTCCCCCTGTTTACCAGACACTGAAAGAAGCAGGTGAGAGTACGCCAGCAGCCAACCCGCCGTCCACATCATGTTAAACATCATGAACAAGCCTGATGCGACTCACAACACTGCCGCCTCCCTTACCTTGACTTATGCCCTTCCTTGGTCCCGCCTCAGTCACTCGTCCTCTCTCTCTCTCTCTCTCTCTCTCTCTCTCTCTCTCTCTCTCTCTCTCTCTCTCTCTCTCTCTCTCTCTCTCTCAACCAGGTCTCACGCTCCCCTCAGTAGCCAGAATCACCCTCTTCCTATACCTCTCTCTCTCTCTCTCTCTCTCTCTCTCTCTCTCTCTCTCTCTCTCTCTCTCTCTCTCTCTCTCTCTCTCTCTCTCTCTCTCTCACCCCACAATCTCCCTCGAATTCTTTACCAGCACACCTGTTCCGTCAGTACTTTTCTTCCTTTGCTTGCATCTGATGTGAGCCTGTGATTATTGAATATGTTTGATTTCTTCCTTAGCTGAATGTGCTATGGGGTTTTCTGTGTATCCTTCTATGATTTTGTTTGAGTCTTTATGTCTCTCTCTCTCTCTCTCTCTCTCTCTCTCTCTCTCTCTCTCTCTCTCTCTCTCTCTCTCTCTCTCTCTCTCTCTCTCTCTCTCTCTCTCTCTCTCTCTCTCTCTCTCTCTCTCTCCCATCCTCGTCTTTGCTCAATACTTCTTTAAAGTGTCCCTTCCTTTTCTCTCTTCCCTCCCTCTCTTTTTTGACAGCCCTCCCTCTCTACCACCCTCCCTCCCACTATCCCTCGCTCTCCACCCTTCTTTCCTCCCTCCTGCCTTTAGCGGACGAGGCAGTGCTCATGACGATTCTACCTAAATTATTCATGCTTCAGACTTACTGAAGTTTGGGCTCCCTTAATGCGGAGATGGAGAGCAAGTATGAGGGTCGATTTCCGGAGAAGGGAGGGGGCTAGGGTCAGTGAGAGAGAGAGAGAGAGAGAGAGAGAGAGAGAGAGAGAGAGAGAGAGGCGTAAGGGAGTGAGTGTGAAAGCGGGTGGGTCGTGGCCGGCAGGTGAGAGGGGATTGTGGTGAGAAGGAGGAGCAGCAGGAGGAGGACGAGGAGAGGAAGGAAGGAGGGGGAGAGAAAGAGGAGAGGGTAGTACTGCACCACCGGCAGGAACAGCAATTTGCAAGAGAGGAAGAGGAGCTAGGGAACGGAGGGGAAGGGGATTACACAAGTGGGGGAAGATGGGCGGTTTGCCGAAAACGGGAGAAAGAAATATATTGCCAGATAGAAAGAGAAGAGAGGGAGAGAGGCGAGCAACGCAGATAGTCTCCGATGATCGAGAAGTCAGTCAGATGTATTGATATAAAGTGACCAGGTTGTGTTCTTGGTGTATTTAGCTGGTAAAAGAGTAGCATCACTATCATTCCCTTGCGTGAGTGGGTGCGTGAAGGAGGAAATCTAACAGAGATGTAGGTTTAAGGTGGTGTAGGTCTTGCCGCCAGTCGGATAATGCCACAACTGTTTTCCCTCGCTGCACAATGTCAAGCCTGTGTGTGCAGTAGTGTCACGTTATCGGTGGTAATATTTGCTCGCGAGGAATCAGTTGTTTAGATGATTTTTGTGTTCAGACACAGCTGCGGGAACAGACTGGTTGTTATTCGCCTTGCTTGTCACATGTCATGGAATTGTTGTCATATCACACACACACACACACACACACACACACACACACACACACACACACACACACACACACACACACACACACACACACACACACACACACACACACACACACACACATACAAGCACGAAGACCACAAGTCTTCGCCTGAAGGCCATGCCTGAGGGAATTTCCTACATACTTGCCTCAACAATCTTACCATAAACATTTGTATTTCTTGCTGTAACCCTGCATTGTAGCATTTAAGGTACTGTTTCTCCTTTTGCTCATAAACTGCTTCTTGGAAGGAAGGAAAAACGCTTTCTTTCTTCTGCCACACAAGGTCTCAGTATAATTTTATTCCATTTGTTAGAGGGAATGCCGTCAGCCCCGCCGCTTCATGCACCGCACACACTCGTGATGACCGACTCTCCTGCCCCAAGTCTTTAACTCTAGTAGGAACCATCAGAGAATAATTGGTATAATTAAATCCTAATAACTGAAGTCATTATAGCCTGTAATTTTAGCAATTAGTTCTAAG